>NC_043707.1:20158244-20160219 GCF_006229205.1 Suricata suricatta
CATCTTCTTGATCCACTCATCAGGTGATGGCATTTAGGCTCTTTCCATGATTTGGCTATGGTAGACAGTGTAAAAGGCTAATATTTATTCTTAAGGAAGTTGTTTGCAAGTCTTATTTGCATAAACTCCACCCACCCTACTTCCCTTCTCAAAAAACAAAACAAAATAATAAATAAATCAATGGTTCCATACTCCAGACGGATGAAGCTCAACACGGCTTTCCCCTTCAAATTCTCGATTCTCATACCCAGTTGCCTGCTCAAGGTCTTAATGGGTTTTAAGCTGAATTCCTGGTTTTCCCCCTAAAAGCTGCTCCCACTCCCCCCCACTTCAGAAATTTACCAATCTTTTTTCTCCCCAGTTGCTCAGACAGAAACTTAAAAGCCCTTCTTGATGCCTCTCTTTCTCTCCCACCCATAGCCAATCCAGCAATGAATCCAGCTGGCTCTCCCTTCGCAGGCTCAGGATCTAGCACTTTCCCGGCCGCCTCCAATCCCAGCCACCGTCACCTCCATGTCCTGCTAAAATCCGTTTGGTTCTGGCCCTCTTCTGCTCAAAATGCTCCTGTGGGCTCCCTCCTCATTCAGACAAAAGCCCAAGCAAGTCCTTATAAGCGGCCACAAAGCCCTAGACAGCCTGGTTCTCAGGGACGCTTTCCTGAGGACCCCCGCCTGGCACTCCCCACCCCTTCCCTGCTTTATTTTTTCCTCTGGCGCCCTTCCTATTTGACTCGTTCATTTGCTTAGTCTCTGCCTCCGACCACCAAGGGCTTACACTCCACGAGGGTGTGGACTCATGTCTGCTTCTTCACTGCAGAATCCTCAGGACCCAGGACAGCGCCTGGGACGCAGCAGGTACTTGACAAATATTTGCTAAGGCAAGGCATGAATGAGCAAAGTTTTCTCCATCGGGCCCCAGTCACCTGGCTGGCTCCCAGTAGGTGTCCTTGGCTTCGATCACAATGAATGGGTCCCTCAAACGCCTGCATATGCTCACGTGTTTGCACCGGTTCTCACCTGCCTGTTACCCCAACCGTCATCTCCATTCATTACTCCAGCTCCAACGTCAGTTTCTCCTTGAGACCTTGGCCAACTCACCTGCCCCTCGCTATTCTATTGGCTCAATTACAGGCTTTCTCCTCTGGACTCCTGCGCTCTCTTGCTGCTCCAGAGGTCATAAATGGCTACCATTTATAGAATCCATGACTCTGTGCTGGCCACATGCAGTTTACAAGTAGAATCTCACTGAATTATTTTAACAACCGATAAAGTAGATATGGGTACAATCTCCGTTTTATGGCTATGGAAACTGAGGCACAGAGAGTCACCAGCCCAAAAGTGACCCACCTGGAATCTGAATCTAGCTTTAGTGGACTCCAAAGTCTGTGTTTATACTCTTCAGCATCGGGTCCCTCCACAAAGCTGTGACAGCATGGAAGGGTGAGAGGCATCTGCGGCGGAGCCACTAAAGAAACAGGCAAACCAACCAATCAAGGGTCTAGAGCCCTGGACTGGGGCCGGACCATGGCGATGGCACAAGGTGGTCCTTGACACTGGCCAGCCCTTACCGACACCACCTCAGAAGCCGCCCTGGGACGATGTGGCCCAGTGTGAGAAGCATGCTGTACTGATGTGAGCTTACATATCCGACAAAACCAGGACTGAGTCCCGGTCCCTCTACTTACTAGCCACATGGCTGTGGATCTCTCTTTCATTTGTAAAACGTGGACATTGCCCTGCCCCGTGATCACAGGTGACAGCACCGAGACTCCCAAGGGCCACGTCCAGACGGCACAACCCCACCACTAACTGCAGGTGGCTGGACCGGGAGCGGGCACCTGACCCAAGCAGGGCCGATACCCCTGGGGAATTGGGACTGACAGGTTCAGGGAAGATCTGGCAGCTCTCTTGGAAGCGGGAAAATGAACTTGGGTGTTGCTTCGTGAGACCACTTGCTGCTGGGCAAACTGAGTAAG
>NC_043707.1:20160319-20162799 GCF_006229205.1 Suricata suricatta
GAATGTCCGGTGATTTGTGAAGGTGTGCCTCTCTGTTCTGTGAGCTCCTGTTCTCTTCTCTGTGGATGCCTTTCCTTCTAGGTAGCCAGTGATTGTGTCAGAGGGTGGAACTTGCTATAAGAAGTGTGGTGCCAGTAGTTTGTCCTGTGGGCATGGGACCTTCCTTTTCCTGCTGGGTATGTCCTGCTTTTCTGTTCCAGAGACTCACCATCATGGACTCCCCAAGCTAAGTGGACCAAAGAGCCACCTCTTAGTGACCCCACAAGAGTTTGCCATCTGGGGTGCCTGGGTGGCTCAGCCAGTTGAGCATCCGACTCTTGACTTTGGCTCAGATCATGATCCCAGGCTCATGAGATCAAGCCCCTGTTGGGCTCAGTGCCAAGTGTGGAGCCTGAGTGAGATTCTCTCTCTTTCTCCCTCTGCCCTTCTCCTCTGCTTGCTCTCTCTCTACAATAGAAAAAAATAAAAAAGAGTTTGCCCTCTGTGTTTTTAAACTTTGGCCTCCTGGCCTCTCCTCTCCTTGGAGAATGTGTTGCCTCTTGGTTCGCAGGAGCCCAGGACTGCCTTCCCCTCTTGCAACTGTTCTTCCTAGCTTCTGATTTGGCCCGTGTGTCTCCTCATTAATCCAATTCCGTCTGCCATCCATTTCTCAGGGGTATCTTGACATTTTTCATCTGCCAGGAGCACCCCTCCTTATTTTCCTAGGCTCTTATGGATTTTAGATGGTGTCGTTTCTGTGGGCTTGGACAGGAGAGGCTGACATGTGTGCTTGCTCTTGGGCTTGCCAACTTGATTCGATAAGGTGACTTCTTGTTACAGTTTTCACCTTTCTGGCCACGCTCATCTGAACAGGTTCACCTTCCTCTAAAAATACACCATGTTGGAACCAAAGGGAACATTCCAACTATGGACTGAGCCATGTAGAATGTAGGGATGGTGTGCACCTCCCAATAAGAACTGGGTTCAGATGCTAACTCTGTACTCTACTCCATTGTTTTGGGGTTTTTTGTTTTGTTTTAATGTTTATTTACTTTTGAGAGAGAGAGAGAGAAAGAGAGAGCACATGAGCAAGTGGGGGAGGGGCAGGGAGAGAGAAGGAGACACAGATCAAAAGTAGGTTCCAGGCTCTGAGCTGTCAGCACAGAGCCCGACATGGGGCTCAAAGCCACAGACTGTGAGATCATGACCTGAGCCTGAAGTTAGATGCTTAACTGACTGAGCCACCCAGGTGCCCCTCTACTCCACTGTCTCAAGTCCATTCACTTCTCTAAGCCTCAGCTTCCCTGCCTGTCAAATGGGAATAATGATCATAATACCCACCTCTTAGGCTGATGAGACTACCCACAGAAATAGTACATCAGGAGTTCAATGCAGGCCTGGCACACAGTAGGTGCTAAAATATGCTGGTTCCCTTCCTCTTATTCTGATGAAATTTCCAACACGCTCATTGTGTGTGCTGTGGCAGTGGTGGTTTTTGGCAGCCACACCGCACTGTTAGCTCATACTGAGCACATTCGCTCAAAGTCTGTCTTTGTCTCATTAACACTTCCCAAGCCAGACTTCTGTCTCAGTGCCTCTCCTTGTGCAGGACCTTTACCTGGGCCATGATGCATTCTATCAAGCTGTTCTTGATCCATCTCCAGCCTGTAGAGATTGATCTGAAACCCAGATTCCGTCATCCAGTTTATTCCGTGTCCCTCCCATCTAAATGTCATCTGCAGACTTAATAAACAGCCTTCAACAGACAGATCCAGCTATTGATAAAATTATGGCTTGCTATAGGACCAAGGACAGAACCCCATGGCATGCCACCCTTCAGGGGAAGAGTAATTCAGATGACTGTGCAAGTTGATTCATTTGTCCATTTCCCATAATCGTACGTCTTTGTGGCTTGATTATAATAATAATATTAACAACCATGTATGGGGTCTTATGTGCCACAGGCTAGCCACGGAGGTTAGCGCTTTTCATATATTACTTTCATTTCTTATAACAAGTCTGCCAGGTAAGTATTTGTATTACTTAGCACTCAGTTAAAAGAAAAATAAACAGCAAAACTCAATCTAGCTTTAGCAGAAGGACTACATTACTTCATTATGAGACTCTGCAGTGTGGGCGCCAAACTCACAGAAGTCAAGGGCAGGGACGCACCTGGGTGTCAAGAATGGTGCACCAGTGCCTGTGACCCTCTAGGGTCCCAGAAAATCCTCTCTCGATGGCTCTTATCTTCATGTCTGTGAGCATCTGTCATTCTTGTCCCATGGTACAACCAGCTTCCACTCTTACTCAGTTTGCCCAGCAGCAAGTGGTCTCACGAAGCAACACCCAAGTTCATTTTCCCGCTTCCAAGAGAGCTGCCAGATCTTCCCTGAACCTGTCAGTCCCAATTCCCCAGGGGTATCGGCCCTGCTTGGGTCAGGTGCCCGCTCCCGGTCCAGCCACCTGCAGTTAGTGGTGGGGTTGTGCCGTCTGGACGTGGC
>NC_043707.1:20162899-20189740 GCF_006229205.1 Suricata suricatta
TCAGGAGCTCGGCACGCCCGTGCATCCTTCCAGAACTTTCTCTGTGCCCAAGTCTATCTGTAAAATAGATGTCATATTTTGGGGGTAGATGTATTTTAACGAAATGGTGTCACCATGCATGTGTTCTTCAGCGATGTGCTTTTGTAACTCGTAACCTGCCTGTCTTTCCTGAACTGGGACTGGGAGTTCCATTCTTGGTGGTACAAGTAAACCTAGGTCTTTTACTTATTTATTTATTTTGAGAGAGAGAGAGAGACAGAGAGACAGAGTGTGAGCGGGGGAGGCGCAGAGAGAGAGGGAGACACAGAATCTGAAGCAGGCTCCAGGCTCTGAGCTGTCAGCACAGAGCCCGATGTGGGGCTCGACCCCATGAACATTGAGATCGTGACCTGAGCTGAAGTCGGACGCTAAACCCAGGCACCCAGGCACCCAGGCACCCCAGGTCTTTTTTTTTTAAAACTTGTTACAGTATGGGAGGGCCAGATTGTGGGTCCCTCAGTCAGCCCTCCAGTTGGAGGGCATTAGCGTTTTGTACATTCCTCCTGGCACACCTGTGTCTTTCCAGAAGCTTCCAACGAGTGACATGGCTGGGTCTCAGTAGATTGAGGCCACGTGGGATTTTGGTGGGTTTGTTTTGGGGATACTGCTGCATGGCCCCCCAACATGTCTCTGCCACCAGCCTTGGCAGGTTTGTAATGAGGGGAGCCCCCGAGATCTGTGTGGTGGGCCGTGGGTTGGTAGGAGTGAGGAGAAAGCCGAGGGACTGTGGGATTTGTGGGCCGCTGTTCCACTCGTAGAACCTGCCTTGGGGACGGGCCATGGGTCCTTTAGGGGCTGCAAGAGACCCTCCCCACCCCTTCCTTTCCTCCTGCACAAACGGATTCCCCTCTCTGCTGCTGCCTGCAAGCCTGATTCTTCCCTGCCAGCCGGATTCTATTCCTAGACCTCCTCACCATCTTGAAGTCATCCCCTATCGACAAACACACCGGCCGAAACATCATAAAAACGCTGTTTTTATTAGAGCAGACTGGCTCCTCTGTCATCGGGCCTCTTATTCAGCCAGCAGCCTGACAGCGTTCTTTGCCGCCCCCCCCCCGCCCCATCCCCGATGACACGTCCGAGGGTTTGAGGGTTTGTGACTGTCACCAGCCCAGCGCCTGTTCCGAGGGTGTGATACCAGCCCGTCTCTGGAGGCAGCCCAGACCCTACACCCAGCTGCTGTCCCCAGAAACAGTTCGGCTCCACCACATCCCACACGGATCCCCTTAAGAAAGTCACGCCATCTTTCCTTTGCACGGATTTCAGGTGGGTGTCGGCTGCGGTGTAAGACGCCTTCGGGGTGAGCCTGGGAGCCTGGGCTGAGTTCAGATTTTGCGCCGTCGGACTTCCAAACTTACAAATATGTCTAACAAGCCTCGTGTGAATTGCTAATGTATTATCCAGCGTGTCTTACACACCAGGCCGACTTCCGAGCAATTTGTTTATGAGGTGGATGCTTTTAATCACTGTGCCCATTTCTGGTGTTTTTGGATCGAGATCTAATTTCTGTACCACAAAATTTACCATTTTATTTTTTAATATATTCTTTAAATGTTTTTAATTTAATTTTGAGAGAGAAAGAGAGACAGAGCATGAGCAGGGGAGGGCCAGAGAGAGGGGGACACACAGAATCTGAAGTAGGCTCCAGGCTCTGAGCGGTCAGCACAGAGCCCGACGCGGGGCTCGAACCTACGAACTGTGAGATCATGGCCTGAGTTGAAGTCGGACGCTTAACCAACTGAGCCACCCAGGCGCCCCCAAATTTTACCGTTTTAAAACGTACAATTCGGTGGTATTTAGCATATGCGCAGCGCCATGCGACCCTCTCTGCTTCCTAATTCCAAAGCATGTCTGTCACCCCAGACAGAAACCCTGTACCTATTAAATATTTTAAATGTTTTATTTATTTTTGAGAGCAAGAGAGCATGAGCAGAGTGGGGCAGAGAGAGACAGAGACAGAGACAGAATCTGAAGCAGGCTCCAGGCTCCCAGCTGTCAGCACAGAGCCTGACAGGGAGCTCGAACTCACAGACAGCAAGATCATGACCTGAGCCGAAGTTGGACGCTTAACCGACTGAGCCACCCAGGCACCCCAAAAACCCTGTACATATGAGCAGTGACCCCCCTATGCCTCCTTCCCCAGGCAACTGTTGATCGACTTTCTGTCTCTATGGATTTGCCTCTCCTGGACCTTTCATATAAATTGCCTCTCCTGGACCTTTCATATAAATGTCTGGCTCCTTTCACTGAGCATAATGTTTTCAGGATGCGCCCGTGTTGTAGCATGAATGTATCAGCACATCAGAGCCTTCCCGTGACCTGGGCACGTGGTGTCCTGTGTGTGCACCATACTCTGTTTATCCATTCATCCACTGGAGGGCGGGCTGGCCAGCCTCCCCCTTTTGGCTGCTATGCGCTGTGCTGCTAGAGCATCATCCCAGTCTGACAGCCCAGGAAGCTCAGGCGCAAACACCCTTTCCCGCTGACACAAGCAGGATGCGATTCCTACCCCAGCATCTGGCTCCACGGCCATGTCCCAGCCGTCTCTCGTGGCTGCCCAGCGGTGGAGTGAAGACTGGGGAATTAGGGGCCTATGTCACACACCTCCACGGCAAGCGTACATCAGAATTAGAGATTGGGTCCTGTGGCTCGAGGAAGTCCTCATGCTTTGGGGACCTGGGTCTGTCTTGCCTTCATTCAGGGCCATGTGGGAAGAAGTCCCGGCTGAGTCATGATTGTCCATGTCACCCCAGATGCATTTATCAATGTCCTTTGATGTAACAGGACTCAGCCCCAGGAGGAGAGGTGTGCTGTCCTGGTCCTGGGATAGCAGACTTGGGGAGGTGTGTGTGCAGGGGGCTGACTGGGGGAGCTCTCTGGAACAGCACCCGTGGGCGATGAGGGACGTGGCGCTGAGCAGAGGGAGGGGTTGGATGGTGGTGTGGGCCTAGATAACCCCACGGGGAGCTCTGGGGCCAAGGGGCACTCCAGAGAGTCCCCAGTTCAAGCAGCGAGCCTGGGTATTTCTACCCTTGGCATCAACCCAGCATAGCCTGGCCTTTTCCTGGGAAGGGACCAGCTGTGAGCTGCCACACATCACCGGTGCCGGTACCTGGGTGTGAGTGAGTCATCGGGGCTGCGTCCATGGTGGCTTGGATAAAGGCTCCGACAGAGAGCGACCCATGGGAAGGCATTAGGAACACCGCTGAGGGAAGGTGTAACCCCTCCCAGGATGGGGGGTAGCAGGGAGGAAGGGGCATCTTCGCTGTGCCCTGAAGCCTTGAACCCCAAACCTCTATCCCCAACCGCCAGCCCATGAACGGCTTCCCCTGGGTGCCTCAGCGACTCAACATGGCTGCGCCAAACCCAAGTCAGCTCTGCCCCCCGCCAGCTTTCACCTCCCCAAGAATGGCATCGCCGTCCTTCCTGTTACCCAGGCCAGAAACTGTGGGGCCTTCCATACCTCCCCCTCCCCTACATCCTTTGCTCCAGCCCATCCCCTAGTCCTGTTCCTTCGCCTTGAAAATACCTTCTCCCTGCCTCTTCCTTGTTGCCGCCACCTCCTGTCCGAACCCCCACCTGCTCCTCGCACCTGCTGTTGGCCACCTGCCACCTCTTATTGTAGCGTCCCCCCCTCTGGCCCAGTAACCGGATGTGGGGTTGAGGGCAAAACTCCTTGCTGTGGGCCCCGTGGCTTGAGTGGCCCGGCCCCGCGGTCTCGTGTCATCCTCTGCTCCCCTGCCCCCGCCTGCAGCCCCTCAGAGCTTCCTGTCCCTCCTGTTCTTTGTCATCCGGCCGTCACATGTGCGTCCACTTTGCTCGGAGCACGCTCCCGTCTCACCCTCCCAAATTAACTTGTTCATCCTTCATACTTGGGTTCTGTGTTGCTCCCCCACTTGAAGCCTCAGCTGACCTCCCTGTCATAGTCATGTGTCCCCTGTAAAGCAGCTCAAGGTGGTTGAAATGGTGGACAGCGTACATTTGGTGGTGGGCTCCTTTGTGTAGAATCAGCCCCCCTCACCACACTGTCAGCTCTGCGAGGCGAGGGGGCCTGTCCTGGCACGGGTTAGGAGGTGCTCAGTAAGCCTGCAAGACGTAGCCCTGGGGAGGGGAAGGAGGGGGGACCCAGGGAGAGAGAGAAGGAAGAAACAGATCGTGCTTCTGCATGGTCGGGGAGGGGATGGGGTGAGGGAGGTAATGTGACCTGCCCCGTTTGTATTCTAGAAGTTAAAAAAAATTTTTTTAATGTTTATTTTTTGAGAGAGAGAAAGAGAGTGAGTGAGAGAGAGAGGGAGACACAGAATCTGAAGCAGGCTCCAGCCTCCGAGCTGTCAGCACAGAGCCCGACACAGGGCTCGAACTCATGGACCATGAGATCATGACCTGAGCCGAAGATGGACGCCTGACTGACTAAGCCACCCAGGCGCCCCTATACTCCGAAACTCTTAACTGTAGCATGTGAGGGGACACGGAATTTGGGCATCCCAGCCCCCCACGCTGCCCCAGGCTTGAGCACGAGGTTTCCCTCCCCACCTCGGGTTTCCTTGCCCGCCTCCCCCCTCCCTGCCAGCGCCTATCCCTGGCACGGTGGGCTTGGCCCTTCACCAGCCTAAAGCGGACCTGGAATGCCAGATCCCCTGAGATCAAACCAACGTGCTCCGAGCGTTCTTCACCCCAACCCCAAGACGAGCTCCCGGGGGCCCTTGCGTTGTGCTGTTGCACGCTCTGTGTCCTGCCTGGGTGCCCTCCACGGCCCGCCCCCCCTCCACCTGCAGTTCAGGGCTGTCTCCTCTCCTCTGTAGAGACTGCCCAGCCCTGGTGAGGCCAGGCATCTGTCACTCGCCCACTGGCCCCCGGCATTCATGCCTCCTCTTCGCGGCACCCACCGCACGACATCCGAGCAACTGTGTTTCAGTGGCCGCCCCGCCAAGTTCTCTGACGGGGATCTTGTCTTCCTGCGGTCCTTTCCTTCTTGTCTTTCTTGGTCCTTCCTTTCCACAACGACTCTGTGAGCTCCTCGTGTGTGCCAGGCATGGGTCTGGGGCTGAGAGCTTGGGCACGGGCCCTACCCTCCTGGCAGAGGAGAAGGCCTGGGTAGTTGGGAAGGGCCACGCACGCCCACAGGCAAGGAGGAGACCTTCCAGCAGCGGAAACCCCCAGAAGGACTCTTAGGCTGAGGCGGGGGGCAGGGAGGTGGCAGTGGGGTCAGGGAGGGCAGTGGAGCCAGACCCGCTTCATCTCAGTCTGTCTCTGGTTAACAGTATTCAACCCGCAGGAGACACTCAAGGATTATTAGCTGAATAAATACGAAGGGGCCCCTGAGGGTCCCCCTCTTCAGGGGGTTGGGGGGTGCTCCTGCCTGAGGGGTGCTCCTGCCTGCTCACAACCAGGGGAAGGACGGGGTCTGTGGGAACCTTATTCCCTTAGAAGGAAAAGTTCTTGGCAGCAAATCAAGTGGTGGCGGCAGAGACTGGAGAAGAGAAGACCCGGCTAGGCTGCCTCTCTCCTCCCAGCAGGCCAAGCGGTGGCCTGTCCCTCCCGATCGGATCGGGAGGCTCTGACGGCTAACAGCTGCCTGACTCAGTTTAGCACAAGCCCAGGAGTGTGAAAGCAGGCAGGCCTCTTTTCTTGCATGGATGCTTCCAGGGGGCACTGCCAGCCTGAGCCCCCTCCAGAGCTCTCCTCCGGAAGGAGACCGGGAGCAGCCTGAGCCCATTCCGACTCACTTAAAACCTAGGTGCCCTCACACATGCCATTCCCACCTCAGGACCTTTGCACCTGCCGATCCTGCCGCCTGGAAAACCCCTGTGTCCGGATCCCCACACCTTCTCTCTCGCTCCCATCAGCCTTCTCTTGAATGCTGCCATGCCAGAGGCTTCTCTGACCCCCCAGCTAAAATAGCACCTTCCCCTCCCCCCACTCCCTGCCCTTCTCTGCCTTCCATTCTCCACAGCACTTAGCCATCTGACATACTACCTATTTACTCTCTTTTTTTTTTATTGCTTGTCTCCTCTCATTAGAATGTAACAGCGAAGACTTTGATGTGCTCACTGCGTGTCTCCAGAATAGGCGTTCGATAAATATTGAGCGAGCAAATGAATTTGTAAAATGGGGTCAGCGCCGTCCACTGTGCAGGGTGGCGTGGACATTCCCAGTGTGTGGCTTGCATGCTTCCACGGCCCTGTAGGTGGCTTGTAATCGTTGGCTATTTTAGTACATCTGAATTTATGTCTGCCTTCTATTTATGGCAACTGGTAATGATTTTCCCATTTATGGCATGAATATAAAGTTTCCTTTTTATTTTTTGTTATTTTTTAATGTTTATTTATTTTTGAGAAAGAGAGACACAGAGCATGAGCAGGAGAGGGGCAGAGAAAGATGGAGACACAGAATCTGCAGCAGGCTCCAGGCTCTGAGCTGTCAGTGCAGAGACGGATGCAGGGCTCGAACCCACAAACCGCGAGATCATGACCCAAGCCGCAGTCAGACGCCCAAATGACTGAGTCACACAAGTACTCCTAAAGTTTCCTTTTTAAAGTAAACCTATCGAAGATGAAAAAGAGAAAAACCTATATTTGCCAGCCTGAAAGACAATTTATAATCCACGTTGCAGTCTTATGAGAAAACTTTTCCGAGAATTAAAAAGAAATGTTAAGGGGCGCCTGGGTGGCTCAGTCGGTTAAGCCTCTGACTTCGGCTCAGGTCAGATCTTCACGTTCGTGGGTTCGAGCCCCGCATCAGGCTCTGTGCTGACAGCTAGCTCAGAGCCTGGAGCCTGCTTCTGGTTCTGTGTCTCCTTCTCTCTCTGCCTCTCCCCCTCTCATGCTTTGTCTCTCTCTGTATCAAAAATAAATAAAACATTTAAAAAAATTTAAAAAAAAGAAACGTTAATTATTTTCTAGCAGATTACATACTGTGAGTGCTTTTTCTGATAAGTATGTAAAGAATACATTTTTTAAAATTTTTTATTAATTTTTGAGAGAGAGAGAGAGAGAGAGGGAGAGACAGCATGAGCAGAGAGAGAGGGAGACACAGAATCCGAAGCAGGCTCCAGGCTCTGTGCTGATAGCTCAGAGCCTGACATTGGGCTCGAAACCACGAACCATGAGATCATGACCTGAGCCAAAGTCAGACACTTAACCAGCTGAGCCACCCAGGCGCCCCTAAGAAAAACATTTTTACAAAGATACAGCTTACTGTGTCCTGGAGTCCTGGAAGAAATCCTGGATTCTGGATCTGCACTCATGTTCTACAAACCCCAGAATGAAGTATAAAATCTCCAGGTGTGTATTGGTAGCAATCAGTAATGGTACGTAGCAAGTTAGCGGAGGGATAAATGTGAGTGTGGGTATTTGGGAAATAACCCAAGCTCTTCCTTTGATTATCCACCTGGTGTGTGCATAGCTTGTGATTTTGTTACCCAGTCTACCCTGGGCATGAGAAACTCAAATCTTTGCTGCTGCGCCTTGCCTTATTTCGTTCCACCTCTAGGGGGCAGTATCAGCCGTTGCTTTAGGCTGCTTTTGCAGCCTGCTGAATGCAGAGCATTTTTTGTTCCTATTTTGAGGATAGGCAGACACCTGTTATGTTAGCAAGAACAGTAAAAAGGAAGCTCGTAACTGTACTTTTCCATTCAACTAATATGCGTTAAGGACTTACCACATGGCTCGGGAACATAAAGGAGAGAGTCACTAGAACAGAGGAGTTGGCACTTGGGCTGGGGTTTTGAGGGGAGAATAGGAGTTTTGTCCTTTGAGATACATTTGGATCATTAGGAACATTCCTTGAGGTATCATTTTAATAAACTGCTAAATACTTCTCTGAGCCCTAGTGAGACTTTGGACTTAGACAGCCTTGAGTATTAGCTCTACCACTGTGCTACCCAGAATTCACTCAGACGCAAATCCTTCTCTCTCTCTACCTCTCTCTCTTTCCTCCCCCCCCACCCCCTTCAAACTGGCTCCAGTAAAGAAAGGAGTGTGACCACAAAGTCCAATACAGGGCTGGCCTCAGGCATGGCTGCATACGGGGCATGGAAGCTGGTTAAGAGGATCCGGTTTCTGTGCGGTCTTTCTGTCTTCAGTTCGGCTGCCTGTGTGGGTGTCACCGTCGGACAGATCTCTCCACGGAACATACTCATAACGGTGAACCTAATCCGTGGACGACAACCACTCCTTCCCTGGTGGCTCTGCTCCTATCAGCTAATAATTCCAGGGCAAGAGGCCCCGGGACTTCTCCAGCAGTTTCTACCAATCCCTCAGTTGAGTCTGTTGGCCTGGCTCCGCACGCATGCCTAGCCCTGAGCCGATGGCAGGGTCAGGAAGATGGAATGCCCTGGCCTGGGTGACGTGTCCACCAAGGAGGTGCTGTTTCCACCCACACCCCGCTGATGGGGAGGAGGGGAGAGGTAGTTTCCCAAAGGAAGATGGACGTGCTGTGACCAGGAGGAAATGAATAGATGCTGAGCTGACACAAACAACAGACACGTGTCTGTGGGCTTCGGGGCCCTTAGGCGATTTGCCTCAGCTTTCAGAGCCTCAGTTTCCTCCTCCATAAGATGGGCACAGTGATCCTAGACCATAGCATTATTTCAGACACCCACAACAAGCACCCGCAGAGAGCATGATGAATGGCAGCGACATTGTCCTAAATTGCCCCTCAGGTGGGACAGGAGCTTGGGGGGAGTCGGGGTGGGGGAGGGGGAGGAAGTCAGATGTGTGCAAGCGCTCTGTGCACCCCCACACACAGTGTTTCCACAGCCTCGTTATTAAACCGCCTGAAGTGATTGCTCCTCTCTGCCGGGACCTGACCCCAGCAAGTAGGCCCCCCCACACTCGGGGGCCCAGGAAACAAGCTCTATGCACTCAGCTGCTTGTTAACGCAGCTCGGGCGCTGCCACTTGCCACATCAGCCCTGTCCAGGAAAATTCCGATATTCCGGCTGCAGAGGGATATGTGATCTCTGAAACACAGACTCGGTCAAGCACCTTTAAGCATAACTGATTCTTGGCATTTCTTTCCAATTCCATTCTCCCCCCCGCCCCGACCCCCCACACACAGAGAATTAATAGTATGACCATTGATAAGACTCTGCACTGTATCCAGGGCCAGCATCAGGGATAAAGGGTGAGGATAGCAGTAGTGGCAGTGACGCTTGTCACATCCAAAGTCCTTAGACCCTGAGGCGTAGTTAACTCGCACGCCCTGGGCACCCCCCTCTTGTCAGACCCAACTGCTGGCCAGTCTGCAAACATGTCAGGCTTTTTCAGCCCTTTGTCCATTCCATGTTACTGGAATGTCTTCCCTTTCCTTGTGACCCAGGAAATGTTTCAACTTAAAAGTCCCAGCTCCTGTGCCTCCTTATTTATTCATTCATTTAATCAGTATGTATGTATGTATTATGTTTTTTATTCTTGGGGGGGGGGAGAGAGAGAGAGAGAGAGAGAGAGAGAGAGAGAGAGAGAGAGTGAGAGTGAGCATGAGCAGGGGAGGGGTTGAGAGAGAGGGAAACACAGAATCTGAAGACAGGTTCCAGGCTCCAAGCTGTCAGCACAGAGCCTGACATGGGGCTCAAACCCATGAACCGTGAGATCATGACCTGAGTCGAAGCTGGACGCTTAACCGACTGAGCCGCCCAGGCGCCCCCCAACCAGTATTTAGTGAGGGCGCCATGTACACCAAGCACTACTGTCCTGGCGGCTTGGAATACACAGGCGATCGAAACAGATCCAGTCTGCCTTCGTCGAATCGATACCTAAAAGGCGTAATAAACAAGATAAAGTAGATAGTGTGTTAGTGGGGTGTGGGCATGGGGGTGTGAGGCACAGCTCGAAATTTTAAATAGGGTGGCCAGGGAGACAGGCCCTCCCTGAGAAGGTAAGATGTGGACAACCTAGGTACTTACCTGGGGGAAGAGTACCCCAGGCCTGCGGAGTGAGCCAGGGCATTGGTGAGTCAAAGGCCCTGAGGCTGCAGTTGTGCTGACTGTCTAGGGTACTGGAATGGGGAGGAGGGCAGAGTGGTGGGAGGTGGGTCAGACACGTGAGGGCCTGGTGGCCCCTGGGGACCCATGCAGAGTCCAGAGCAGAGGAGTGACACGATTGGGCTCAGCTTTCATCGGGACCCCTTGGCTGTGGCAGGGAGGGCAGACTGCAGGGGTGAGGGTGGGTGTGGGAGGCCAGGGAGAGGGGCTGAATCAGGGTGGTGGCGAGGAGGTGGAGAGAAGCATCCTGGTTTGGGGCATCCTGCCATTTCTCTATGGAGACTGGGGCCTGGCCATGCCTTGGGGAGTCTTCCCAGGTCCCTCATTCAAATCCTGGGCATCCCGTTTTACACATTTTATTATGATTATTTGTGTCCTTTTGGGGGGCTCCGATGCCTTTGGGAATCTGATGAATATTATGGACTTTCTTCCCAGAAGAAATACTCTTGTGCACTCAATTGAATGCATGTTCCTAGAGCCCCCTGCATCCCCGCTGTTAGTGGCCCTTGGCTAGTGCGTTTCGCGACTATTCCCTGGAATTGAGCATCCAGCTGGGGAATCTCAGTAAGAAAGCAAGGATCCTAAGTTACACCTGCTCTCCTCCTCATGGACCCTCAGAGCAGCCCTGTGGGGTAGACCTTATTATTACCCCCCTTTTACAGACGTGGGGACCAAGGCTCACCAAAGGTAAGTAGCAGAGTTGAGGGTTCACCCCCCAAGCCTCCAAATCCCCAGATAATTAGTGAGCAATATCTATAGTTAAATGCTCACAACTTAGCACTTAATTATGTACTATTTCACATTGTATTGTATATAATTTAATGCTAATTGCAGGGTTTCAGAACGAGCTGAAGGGAGCGGGGGCGAGAGTAGCAAGGGAAGGCTTCGTGGAGACTTTGGGAACTCGGCTGGGCTCCAGAGAGGATTTGGGTGGGTCTCTGCATGAGGGGGTAGTCAGGGTAGGAATAAGTATGGATGGGGAGGTGCTAAGATAGTGCTATTTAGATAATGGAACTCTATGCATGTAAGTGTAACTAATAGTCACAGAGAATGTTCGTTTTTTTTTTAATGTTTTATTTATTTATTTTGAGAGACAGAGCACAAGAGGGGAGGAGCCGTGAGAGATGGAGAGAGAATGCCAAGCATTCTGACTTTGTGGGCTTGATCCCACAAACTGTAAGATCATGACCTGAGCTGGAATCAGGAGTTGGATACTCAACCACCTGAGCCACCCAGGCACCCCAGTGTTCATTTTTGAGAGAGAGAGAGACAAAGAGAGAGTGAGAGAGAGTGCAAGCCAGGGAGGGGCAGAGAGAGAGGGACAGAGGATCCGAAGCGGGCTGTGTGCTGACGACAGCAGAGGGCCCAACGTGGGGCTCGAACTCACGAACTGTAACATCACGACCTGAGCCGAAGTCGGATGCTTAACCAGCAGAGCCCCCCAGGCGCCCCTCGCTGAGAACATTCTAAATTCTGGAACTGTACTCAGTCCTTTTCATTGTCCCTGTTTCCCATCCACGTTTCACCCCACGCAGGAAAAGAAAAGCCAACCGCACAGGCATTGTTCTGACCTCATCCTAACGGGGGCGTAAACAAATGGCAGTGTGGCGACCCGGAGCCAGGCCTGGTCTCCAAGCTCATGGACTCCCCGGCTCAAGTTCAGAGACGGTCGGATGAGAGGCGGGCTGGGCCTGGGCCTTGCTGGTCCGTGAGCATTGCCTGGGAACCTGTTAGACCTGCAGCCGTGGGCCCCTCCCCGGCGTACGGAGTCAGAACCTGCATGTCTACACAGTCCCCGGGTGATTTGTATGCACCATAGTTAGCATCTGAGAAGCTCAGGGCGGCGAGAAGTTTGGCCGGACTTGCGCCTGTGCCGTTCAAGTCTTCGTGAGGACATCTCTCTCCTGGCAGAGACGGGCACACCTGTTCCTGGAGGCTTTGGGGCGAAGGCCCAGGGCTGAGATCTCTTTGTCGTCTTGTAATTCATCTAAAAATGTCATGGACTGTTCACTCCGCCCCATAATTTGATAGTTCAAAATGGTTATATAAATTGCCATGGACGCGTGTTCCGGGAAGATGCATGAGATGGGTTTCTGTGTATCTTAAATGGGGTAATAATAACCACTTCAAGGGCTCCTGCACAGATCAGAGGAGATGCTCGCAAACTGTCCGCATCAGACCCGTGTTGTTCTGAAGGGAGTGAGGAGTCCTCCCCAGCCCCATGGTCCTGTAACCTCTCTCCGAGGCCTGAGGTGGGTTTTTTCTCCCTCTCGGGCCGGGAGAGGACAAAGTAACCTCTCTGGCGTCTCAGGAACCCAGGGAAATAAGAGACTAGGGTCAGCTATTGCCAGTTTGTTTATTTAAATTCCTTATTAGTCGCCACTTCCCGATTGTTTGGCCCGATGAGCACGCAGGAGAACCCGGTAAAGAGGCTTCAGGACATCAGGGCAGGAGAGAGGATGCAGATGAAGAGGACTTGACCCTGTCCCCAAGTGGACCTAGAGGGAGGGGGATGTGGCGGGGGAGACAGGGACGAGGTAAAGCCAACAGTAACAACCAGAGTCCTACAGGAGGAGGGACAAGAGGGGCGTCCGACTTCCGCTCAGGTCATGATCTTCGGTTCCTGAGTTTGAGGCCCATGTCCGGCTCTCTGCAGAGCCTGCTTCTGGTTCTTTGTCCCCCTCTCTCACTGCCCCTCCCCTGCTTGTATGCATGCGCTCTCTCTCTTTCAAAAATAAACATTTTTTTAAAAGGAAAAAGAACAAGAAAGGGGTACTGGGCTGTCAGCCCTGGACCAGGAATGACCGTGGGTTCCTTGAAAATCTCCTCGTCACTGGAAAGAGTAGGTGGAGGAGGGAGACACAGAAGGGTGACATGGACAGAGAGAGTGACCATCCCCAATGGAGGCCAAGGGGGAAGGGAAGTCAGACAAGGCATCAGGGGGGTGGGGCGGGGGGAGGCTCACTTACAGCTGCAGAAGCTGAAGGAGGAGAATCTGGGGATGGAGGGGAGGGCGGTGGCCAGCAGTGCCTCCTGGCCCGGAGCAGCTGGAAAGGATGAATACGGGAAGAGCTGTTATATTTGGCTAAGGAGTTATGGGCCGCCCGTGGTTGCGTTGTGGTGGAATAATGGGGCCGAAGCCAGCTTTTGAGAAGGAGAGAACGATGGGAATTTTTCTCTTCTCCCCATGAAAGCAGTTAGGATTTTCACACAAATTGCATTTCTATTACAAATGTCTTACTTGCCGTTTAAAACTTAATCCGTGTAACTTGTGACTCGAGCCAAGCTGATATTGTCTGTCTAATCCATCCCTTGGCAAAAAAAAAAAAAAAGAAGTTACTTAAGAAACGTGGAAGATTGCAAAAGCATTGTTTATCGGATGATCCTCTTTTTGTTTGAAAGAATGTCTGTGTTTGCATGTGTTTTTTATAAATATGCATATATATGTGTATGATAAAGAAAGAAAAACATCTGAGGGTATAGACATCAAATGATAATGGGGGTTTTACTGGTATATAGCCATATGTCCCTTTAAATATGCGTAGTTTATTTTACATGAATTCTCCTTCCGTAAGGCTGTACAAAATTCTAATAGGGGTTATCTCTAATGGTCGGATGATGGTATATATGACATAATTCTTTTGGCTGCAAATGACGGAAACTCAGCAGAAACTTCTAAAGCAGCAGCTAAATTGTCCAGAGACCTGTTCAGACATGAGTGGACCCAGGGCCTCAGGTTGTGACAGTAACAATCTCCTCTCCTCCCTCACGTCTGCTGTCTCCTTTAATTGCCCTCATTTTCAGTCAGTTCCAGACCTGCGTCTCATCAGCCCAGCACCCCTGTGGAAAGAAAGCATCTTTCCCCCCAAAAGTATCAGCGGAGTCCCGGGGCTGGCTTTCAAGCACCCGACTTGAGCCCTGGCTCACCCACAGACCAGTGAAGCACTGTGTTGATTGGCAAGGGCACGGCCAAGGTCATGTGACCCAAGAGGCAAACAAAGGAACTTTCAAGGGCATCTCAGGAAGCCAGTGAACTGGAAAAAGGGGCCAAATAGTTCTCTAAAGGAAATCCAGAGTTCTGCTGGCTGACAAGGAGGCATAAAACCCCAAAGGTCTGCTCTTAAAGGAGCCTTCGCTGAGTCATATATTTTCGTGGGTTGTTTTCATAAGCATGCATTTCTTTTGCCGTGGCAAGAGAAAAGCAAGATTCCCTCCTTGAACAACCGATCTGGGTTACATCTGATTATGATCCTGCAGATAAATAAATAATGAGTGTGGAGAAAACAGTAAGGCTCAAATCTAGTCTGAGCCCTTGATTTTAGAGGGCATGGGAGGAATGGGCGGTGGCGAGGCTGGGCACTCGGCCTTCAGCCTTCTCCTCTCTGCACACCGTTAGTTGGGTACGGGCAAGGCCCACCGGGCCATCAGGTGATCTCTGGGGCTCTGGGTCGCCAGAGCGACGCGCCCAGAGAGCCGGGCCTCCGTCAAGCTCGCCTCTGCCTCTCGGCCTCCTCAGTAAATAGCTCCCTGCATTCCGATATCACACTGCTCTGTTTCTTCCTTTCAGGGTTCTACTAAGGACATGGTGCCAGACTTTGATGAGAAGCATGATGAGTATTTAATATTGCTCCAGCAGAGAAACCGGTAAGACGAAGCTGCCCGACAGCAGCCCTTAATATTAGCCAAATAAAAATCCTATTTAGATTGATGAACAGCACACAGGCTCTGTTTCACGTGGGACTGGCGTGTAATCACCCTCCACTCGGGGCTGTGGGATTTTATCTGCGATGCCAGCTCCCTCCCACTCCTCCACTCGCTGATTTAATGGCATCTTTGAGCTGTAGCCAACTGCTCCCTGCGTAAGCACCACCTCTTGCCTCCCTGGCCCCCGTTCTGGGAGGAGGTGGCTTTGTCACGAAGAGCTAGACCCCGGCAGGGGCCTGTGCGGTCACTCACCTGAAGAGCCCGGTCTGTGATCTTACAGACTTTGTCAGCCCCTTGAAGCCGGAACTGATAATCACGCCTCGTTAGATAAAGGTGGAGTCGTTTTACGTCTGTGTTTGAAGTTGGTCGATATGTCATTTAAAGTTAAGTTTGTACTGATTATGGCTCTGGAGGGCTAGGCTAGCTCCTGGAAAAAAAAAACAAAAAAAACCTACGGCAGATGCAATGTTTAGTGACCGAGGACAAAGCAGGGTGGTCCGGTTGGCTAGAGGCGTCGTCTTTTCAGTGCCTTTGCGGGGCCTGTGCAAGTTCACGTTCAGTTCACCGTGGTTTGTCATCAGGCCCGGGGGCCTCGAATTAAGCCGGGTTTGCAAACTCAGATGCTGGGAGGGGCGGGCCGGGCAGTGAGCGTGGAGAGCGTGGGCACCTGTGATCCTCATGCCTACGCTGCTCGGTCCAGGCCAGCTGTTTGTGGGAACCCGGGCTCAGGGGTTCGTAGCCTCCAAGGTCCCTGGGGAAGCTGGAAGTTTGGGTCTGTGTTGTGAAATCCCCCAAGTTTCAAAGTGTTGGCAATGTACTCAGATTACAACAAAACAGGGGTGTCTGGGTCGCCCAGTCGGTTGAGCATCTGATTCTTGTTTTTGGCTCCGGTCAAGATCCCAGGCTCATGGGATCGAGCCCCGTGTCGGGCTCTGCACTGAGCGTGACGCCTGCTTAAGATTTTCTCTCTCTCTGCCCCTCTTCCGTTTGCGCTCTCTCTCTGTCTCTCTAAAAAACAAAAAATAACCTCTCCCCCGACTCCCCACACAAGACAACTGCAAGAATGCTATGGGCTCCTAAAACAGATGACGAGGGAGCGAGGAGGGTGGGGCCCTGATCTGGGCGTTTGTGTTCTGGGAATGAACTTGGGGTCTTGCAGGCAAGAGAGCCTGGGGGTTGTCACCCGGAATGTGCATTCAACCCTCATCTGACTGGTGGGACTCCCGGTGCTTGTCAGGCAGGGCCCTGGTGGCATGTTGTCTGGACAGGTTTAGTCCTTAGTGTTATAACTCAGTTTTCCTGCCCACCGGCCCCCTTTGCTAACTTCCACCGAGACCCCCAGTATCCCTAACAACCACTCCTGCCCGACTCGCCAGATGCCCCCTAATGAGGCGGTACGACCCCCAGTGGCAAACCCTTGAACAGATCAAGGCCCCAGGCACAGCCAGAAATGCCAGGCAGCGTCCCCTGTGCCCGTCCCCTGTGCGCAGCTGCTCTGTGCTCCTCCCCAGCCCCGGGGCGACCGCAAACCGCAGTAGCGGGAGGTCTGTGCTCGTCAGCCCAACGTGGGTTTTCATCATCATGAACGCCACGGGGCAGGATGTATTTGTTCCATTTCTGGCAGACTGGACGGTGCCCCCAAGCACCCGGGTGATCGTTCGCTCATACACGCGTGCCTTGTCTGGGAGGACAGTGTCAGAGTTTCTGAGGAGCCCGTTGCTTCTCATTAATCTGCGGATCAATAAGTGCACGATCAAGAGGTCCACGCCGATAGCATGGAGAGAGTTCCCAGAGACAAGGTCACAGCACAAAGGCGATTAAGAAATGTGTCCAAGTGGAGTTGCCATAACATTGGGGGGACGTGTGGTCACCGACAGGGAGCTGGCTTGATGACAGGGACTCAGAAAGTAGCACTTGAGACACCTCCCAACAGAGGCATGAGCAGTGGGCGTCCCCCTGAGCTCTCACCGGGCACGGCTCTCGAGGCAGCTTTTCTGGGCTGCCACCTGCATGCCAGGCGCCTCGCCCCCATCATTTCATTTTATCCTCAGCCACCCCTCCCGATGAGGTAGGTGTGGGCGCAGCTGTCAAACCCATTTTACAGACAAGGAAGCACTTTGCCCGAGGCCATACCACCAGGAAGTGGTAGAGCTGGGCTGTACTTGCTGATTTATGCCCTGTGAGACATTGTCATAAACAGTCAGGAGAGGGACCTGCGGGGTTGCCAGTTTCACTACGAGGAGTTTTGCGGCAATAAACTGCAGTTTGCCTGGAAATCCGGTTGTGTGACCCGGTAGACAACCAGCCTCTGGGCTCTATCATGTGCGTAGAGGGAGACGCAAACCCAGCCTGCTTACGCGGTCTCCTGTGACCTGAGAAAGGGGTGTGCAATCACTGGAGCAAGTTCCCAGGAGAGACGGGCCCAGAGCACAGCCGGGAGGATTTTGCTGAGCGGCTGCTTGGCGCCTAGCACAGCCGCCAGTGCGAAGGACACTGTGCTGAGGGAGGCACAGACTTTATTGTTTGTGCACCTTCGGCCCAAGGGACAGAAACCCAAGGCAAATGGACCTCAATAAGGAAACTTATTGGCTCATGAAATTAAAGAAATCCAGGATAATACTCTGGCTTCAGGCATAGCTATATCCAGGCACTCAGCTCATGTTGGAGGCATCTCAGGTCTGCATTTCCTTTACCAAGGCAGCTCCTGGAGGCCCCATGCTTACTTCCTGCCTGGGGAAGGAGAGAGCACTTCCTTCCTGACAGTTCCAGCAAGAGTGCTGAGGACGGCTCCGAGCCCGGTGTCTGTCCCCTGTGCCTGGTGAGGTGGCATGCCTCCCGAAGCTGGGAGGTAGAGTGAGTATCACCCACACTACACGGAGGAGGAGAAGGAGCGGAGCTGTCGCCAGAGGGGGTCCCAGGGGCTGCCTTTGGAAGATGGGGAAGCGTTGCTGGCGAGGCAAACCGAGCAGGTGTTCGCCCCACAGCCCTTGCCCTGGAGGATCTCCCTGGTGGGCGGCAGGGAGCCCAAGGCCACCTATTTATAACTATGCCAGAGAAAGCAGAAAATGGTCCTGTGCTCCAGGACAGGACCGGGGGAGGGGCGGGGAAGATGTGACAGCCCCGGGTCACCCCTGCACAAACCTTCCCGGAGACGCTTAGTGATTCTGGTCACTCACCTTCATGAAAGATGTCATCGCGCCTACAGACTCATTGACAGAGCCAGGGCTGGAGGGCTGACGGCCAAGTAGAGCTGTGACACACACCTCTAGACGGTGGAGGCCGGACCAGGTCCAGGAGTCTGGCAATGGTATTCTTTCTTTTTAGGAAAAGGTGGTTGGGGGGCAACATATAGGAAAATGTGCCCACGAGAGAAGTGAGCCCCGCGCCCTGAAAGGAGATTCATGCAGAGAGAAGGAAGGGGAGGGGCACTAGGGTGGCTCAGTCAGTTGAGTGTCCAACTTCAGCTCAGGTCATGATCTCGCAGTTCGTGGGTTCGAGCCCCGCATCAGGCTCTGTGCTGATAGCTCGGAGCCTGGAGTCTGTCTTTGGATTCTGTGTCTCCCTCTCTCTTTGCTCCTCCTCCGCTCACGCTCTGTCTCTGTCTGTCTCTCAAAAATGAATAAACGTTAAAAAAATTTTTTTAAAAAGAGAGCGAGAAGGAAGGGGGAAGCCAGCATCTGGTGGGGGGGGGAGGGGAGGGGCTTGGCATGGGCCAGTCTCTGAGCTGGAGCCCCAGCCCGGTACCCCACTCCATCCCCATGATAGTCCACAGAGGTGTCGGCACTCTGGGGCTCATCCTACAGACGAGGAGCAGGCCCGGAGGTGGCGGGACTTGCTTGCCCCCGGTCACACGAGCCCAGGAGCCGAGGAACCTGCAGAGCCTCCCAGGGCAGAACATCATCCCCCACAGTCTGCCACTCCCCACGCGGACGAAGGATGCTGACACCCTAAAGGGTAAATACCCGAGCCCACAGGCCCCAGGTTCTGGGAGGTACAGCAGGCTCCTGCACCACTGCCCGCTTCGCCTCTCCATTCCTTCAAGGCTAGACTCAAATGCCACCACCTCCAGGAAGCCCCCCGCTGGGAGCCACGGCTCTGCTAGCTCAGAGCCCCCACAGTGTGATAACCTGTCAAGGAGACAAGAAACAGCAGAGCAGTGCGGCCAGGAGACTGGCTCTGGAGCCTCGTGGACCAGAATTTAAATCTTGGCTCTGCCTGGGCTCTGTGACCTTGGGCAAGTTCATCTACAAAACAGGCCTATGGTAGGATGTAAGTCCCAGGACCCTCGAAGGATTAGGTACCCGGGTGTCATTTGAATGTTAAACACACCTTCTCCTGGAGCGGACATCCAGGTAATCCTTGAATTCCCACCCCTGACTGAGATCTGAGGGCCCATGGGGCTAGCCTGGTCACAGCCCTCCAAGGCCAAGGTGGTTCAGCCATTAACCCAGACACAGTCAACCCCAGTGGCTGCCCCTTGAGCTTGGCGGAACCCTCTTGCCAGCTGGCCCCCGCTTGTGCCCTGACTCATGCCTCCCGTCACACTCCCCCCTGATACCCGGCGCTAACTCGGGGTGCCCTGCTCCCTCAGGGTGGACCCCCAGCTCACTCCAGGATGAGATGGGAAGGGCTCCCGTGATGAGCACAGGGTCCATGGCAGCTGTTAGGATGCACATCATGTTTTCCAGACGCAGAAGCCGCCTGTTCCAGAAATAGGTATTGAGAACATTCCGCTCAGCATGGACCCCGGGCCCAGGGGTCAGATTCCGGCGGTCAGAAGGGAGGATAAACAGACACACAGACAGGATCCTGGAGTGCGAGGCCGTGAGCCACCTGCCGCCGGCGAGGCCAGCAAAAGCCGTGTGGGGACAGAGCGTGACGGGGCGGCCGCAGGGACTGAACCCGAGTTTTCTCAATCCTAGACACCGAGGGCAGCTTTTTATGTGAAGCAGCCTATCAATTAAAAAAAAAACCACCGTGTTTCTTTGAGGCCACATGAATACCACGGGCGGACGGCTCAGCCGCAGGAGGGAGTCCCTTTAAGCAGTCCCTTTCACGGCCTCGATAATTATCTCCCCGGTTATCAGTTTCATAAATCCGCATTTTCATAAATTATTCTGCTTAAATAGAGGCACGCACACCAAGGGCCAGTCCCAGATCTGGGGTGACGGGAGGCCTCTGAGGCCGCCAGGGGAGGAGGGAGGTCGAGGCAGGCATTCTGGGGCCGGGTGCTCAGATTCTCCGCGCTCCGGGCCTCCCAGGGCTCAGGCTCCCTGCTCTCTCTCCCTGGGGACTGCCCGGTGCCCCTGAAACCCGGGATGGTTTGCTCCAGAGACTGCAGCTCTTGCTGCGTTTGGAAAGCGTCTCTTGGTTACTTGTGTTTTTCTTCTGTTTTATACTGTTTCCCGCCCAACAGTCATCTCCCAGGCCTCTGAGGCTGGCAGGAGATAAGCGGTCGGTAGGTAATAAATGTTCCTGCCACAATTGTTGCAAGTTCGGATGTGTCAACAGCTAAAGAAACATTTAAAAGGCAAACGAAAAAATCACCCATAATGCCACTCCACAAACACAAATTTCTTTCCAACTTTGCACTTAACTGCAAACATACCACTTTTCGTCTGCCTTTCTCCCCCCATCCCCCGCCCCGTCACTGATCATGAGGAGTTCCTCCTGTTTGGACACACTCTCTGTGATGACCTCGGCTGCGTGCGGTCTCAGGTTCCGCTTCCCCGGGGTTGGACATTTGGGTTGCTTTCGGGGTTTTGTGATGACCAAACGCTGACTGTTGTTTCTGGTCAAGAATGATTCGGGGCGTCCATGTGGCTCAGTCAGTTAAGCGTCCAGCTTCGGCTCAGGTCTCGATCTCACGGTTTGTAGGTTTGAGCCCTGCATCGGGCTCAGAGCCTGCTTCAGATCCTCTGTTCCCCTCTTTCTTTCTGCCCCTACTCTGCTCATGCACAGACGCATACTCTCTCTCAAAAATAAATAAACGTTAAAAAAAAAAAAATGACTTGCTGAAATGGGCTTACCGGGGAAAGACCAAGCATATGGCATTTTATCTATTTTCATATTATTCTCCGAGAAGGTTCTTTGAGTTACCAGCAGTGTCTAACTTTGCCAGTTTCAGCATCATCTTGCTAGCTTTAGAGGTTGTCTTTGGTGTGGTGAAGACTTGAGCCAAATTGCTTAAGTTTCCGTCCTAGCTCTGCCCCATACCAGCTGTGTGACCTTGGGCAGATTACTTAACTTCTCTGTGCCTCACTATTCTTACTTAATTCCATGGGGATAATAAAAGTAATTACCCCATAGGGTTGTCAGGGGAAGATTAATGCCTCAATACAGTCAATCCTTATGGTTCACGAGTTCCCTAAACACAAATTCACCTACTCACTGAAATTTATTTGTAACCCCAAAGTCAATATTTACAGTGCATCTGTGTCAATCAAAGGCGTGTGCAGAGTGGCAAAACATTTTGGTCGCCCAACACATACCTTCTCAGCTGTGGTCGAACATGGGAACGTCCCACCTCCTGGTTCCAGCTCTTTCACGCCCAGAACAAAGCATCTTTTTCGCAGTATCCTTGGTGCCACATTTTCCACGTTTTCATAATGGTTGGTGGTGATTTTGCTGTTTAAAATTGTTTTTATGTTTTTTATTTATTTTTAAGAGACAGAGAGAGACAGCTCGAGCAGGGGAGGGGCAGAGAGAGAGGGAGACACAGAATTGGAAGCAGGCTCCAGGCTCTGAGCTGTCAGCACAGAGCCCGACGCAGGGCTCGAACCCACAAACCGTGAAATCATAACCTGAGCTGAGTCAGACGCTCAACCGACTGAGACCCCTGGGCGCCACATGATTTTGCTGTTTAAACCACCCCCCAGGCATGTTGCTAAAGTGCTGTGTCGTGTGCCTAAGCGCCAGGAGGCTGTGGTGTCTCTTAAGGAGAAAATACACTCGTTGGATGGGCTTCCGTCTGAGTTCGAGCGCTGCTACTGGCCATGAGCTCAATGTCAGCGCAGCAACTGTGTGTTGAACAAGGTGCCTTTAAACCGAAACTCTAACAGCTAGGCTGTGCACTGATCAGGTGATGAAAAAGTTGGGACAGAAGCTCACAGGAGCCAAACCCTGTGTTTCCCCCCAGGAACTCAGCGTTTGCAGTGACCTTACAGGGAAAACTTAACGTTGATGATGTGACTCCGCTACTGCATACGTACTGCGTTTAGAACAGAGTTTGGCACCTCGTCCACACCCTTGGGGTGATCACTATGTATTTACATTTACATTTTGCTTGCTTGGTAGGAACCTATCTAATCGCAAAGAGGATGCACGCTTGTTGCCATGCAGGTTGACTGTATTTCTTCCTGTGCAGAAATAAATCTGGGAGACTCGGGGGAGTGCGTGAAGGGGTTTGTGAAGGCACTGAAGGGTTTGGCAGTGGCTGGGCGTGGCTCCAGGGGGTGGGGGGCGACGAGGTTGCCACGTGGCATGCTGTTTATGGCCCTAAAGTAGAGCTGGGAAAGAATCAAGGCTTTCAAGAAAACTTGAACTAGAGGGCCAGCTGCGTTCCTGCCCAAGACCCTTTTAGCCAAAGGCGGCGATAATCCTACCATTAATCTTGAACTACAGCCTACATTGACACATTCTTTCACTGCATCAGAATATAAAATGATGGCACGGGAGGTATCAGGGGTGAGCGTTTGAGAACACATGTATTTACTGGAGCAAGAAAGTCCATCCGCCCGGTCGGACGCGGGATATTTCCTGCCTCCTAGATGTTCTAGGGGGTCTCTGGCAAAGGCTGACGACCTGAGACCCAGTGTGTTTTGTGACGCGCTGGAGGAGGTGCCTCTGTCCACGCAGCGTGGAGATGCACGAGGTCGTGATTGTCCTAGGGAACCCAGGCTGCGGGGAGGCAGTGCGCATGCCTGCCTTCTGTCCCAGCCACCGTGGGGCGAGGCCAACGGGTGCCTTTGTTGTTAACATGAGCCTGAGCCTCAGAACAAAGGCAGAAACACCCCTGTGGGGCCCGAGACTGTGTCCCCCTTGCTGCCTCTCCGTGTGCGTCCTGGGCCCCTTCCAGGCGGTGTATGGAGGAACAGCTGGGCACCTGCCCTCCGGCCTCCGATTCGAGGCGCTTTGCCGTCTGGGCGGTGATTCTCTTCCCGAGTAGGGGGTGGGCGGTGGCCCAGGCCCCTCGAGCGAGGAGCAAGGGATCGGTTCTCTTCCAGGATCCTAAAGCATTTGAAAACCAAGGACCCCATGCAGTTGCGACTGGAGCACCTGGAGCAAGGCTTCTCCGTCTATGTCAACGGGGCTAACTCTGAGCTGAGGACGTCACCCCGCAAAGCTGTCCGCCCCGACTTCGCCAGGAGTGCCTCCCACGCCGAGGGGACCCACGGTGAGAAGGGCAACGGGCTAACCCCTCCTGCGTGGTGTCACAGCCAACGCCCATGAACTTCCCAGCAAATAACTAGTTAACCTGTACACGCCAACTATGCCCACTTGGCCAGAAAGAGAGCAGGGGAGTGAGAGAGAGAGAAATCCTCTTTTATTCCTTTCAACACGTCATCTCCCGGCCTCTGTGACCCCAGGGCAAAGGTGGCCAGAGCTGTAAATTCCTGGCTTTTATGTTTCATAGTGCCAGTAATTGAAGGAAATGTCTAGGATAATTGAAATTATCCCCGATTTGCACTGGATCTGTCTTAACCTCGGCACCTCACCCCTGTGTGATATTGGATTGCTCTGTTCATTTCTGAATGTAGTTAATCCATGCTCCATATACTTTAAACTGATTTCTTGTGTCCCGTCCTGAAAGCTGATGGGGGCAACACAAGCACCCCACTGAGGGGCTGGCCCAACACAGGCACCAAAATATGACCTGGCGGTAAAATGCATGTAATGGCAGAGCCCACGGGGTTGGGTCCCAATTTGGCCACGTTACTTTGTCCCGCTGTGCCACTAACGAGGGTGCCCATCCCTGGGGTACTGGAGTGCCCGTCACATCAGGCGGCTTTGTCTGAGATGCTGGTGTGCTACTGAGTCACAGAAGAGCACTTGGAATGAGGTAGAGCTGGATCTGAACTCTGTTCTGCCGATCTCTAGCTTTGAGACCTCTGGCAGTTGGGTCCTCTCTGACCCTCAGTTTCCTCTTCTATAAAATGGGAATCATTATGCCCACCTTGCAGGCTTTCCAGGACGACTAACTGACATAAGAAATGTAAAATGTCAGGCCACCTGAGTGGCTCAATCGGTTGAGCATCAGACTTTGGCTCAGGTCATGATCTCACATCCATGGGTTCGAGCCCCACGTCAGGCTCTGTGCTGACAGCTCATAGCCTAGAGCCTGCCTCATGTTCTGTCTTCCTTGTTCTCTGCCCCTCCCCTGCTCATGCTCTATCTCTTTCTCTCTCTGTCTCAAAAACGAATAAACATTAAAAAAATTTTTTTAAAGAAATTTAAAATGTCCATCACACAACAATCTTGATTTGTATGGTTCTAATTCATCGCCTTACAGGTGTGGTAGATAGATATCCCAAGCTATTACTAGACAGTGAAAGTCAACAAAGAATGAGGAGATACAAGGAGAAAGTGACATCCCGAAACCTTCCCCTAGGAGAGCCACTAGAGTTCAGCTTAGAGTTTAGGATGAGCTCCCTGGCCCCCCGGGCAACAAGGGAAATAGAACGATTCTTCTAGCTTTCACAGAGGAGGAGTCTGGCCAGCCTGCCGCTAGCTGACAGGTGCAGGCCTCTCCTGGTCCAGGTATCAGGGAGGTTACAGATAACAGGAGTCTTTCTACTCGGGCCGCCAGCAGTAGTTTCTTGACTCAGTCAACAAATATATCTCCCCTCTCCTCTTTTACATAAATGCCAGCCTGTTGTGCCCACCGTGTGTGTGCCCCTCTTCCGTGTGTCGGAGATTGTTCCTCTTGTATACAGACCTGTGTGATTCAGCTGTGACTCCCTTTGCGCTGAGCATTTGGCTTGTTTCCTAACTCCTGTGACTACAGCGGGATTCTGTGACCGCCCCACGTATGAGACTTTGGGCACACAGATGTGTGTTTTATTTTTTGTCAAAAAAATTTGTTTTTAATGTTTGTTTATTTTTGAAAGAGATGGAGAGTGATGCAGGAGAGTCAGAGAGAGAGGGACACACAGAATCCGAAGCGGGCTCCAGGCTCTGAGCTGTCAGCACAGAGCCTGACACGGGGCTCAAACCCACGAACTGTGAGATCATGACCTGGGCCGAAGTCAGAAGCATAACTGAAAGCCGCCCAGGCGCCCCAGATGTGTGTTTTAGATGTAAGTCATGAACCTTCCTTGGGCGTGAGCTTGCCACGGGTGCCTCACCAAACCTCCTTCCCTCATCTCTGGTGCAGATCACGGGCGAAGACCCCTGTTTCGAGAAGTGGAAGAAGCTTCAGGACGCAATTCCCGGACGGCCCCCGGGCACGTGCAGCGCCGCGGATGGCACCAGGTCAGGAGACCCCGGGCACAGTCCCGACACAGGGCCGCGCTGTGACGGAAGCATTCAGGATCCCCACGGGCATTGGTGGCCCCAGCTGGTGTCCTCTCTGCACGCAGTCCTGGTCCCTGGGGAGCGGAGAAGCCTGGGGATCCTCCAGCCCTCTCTCTGTGGCACGATCCTCCCTTCCAGTTGGGGGATGGGGTCACCCCAGCCCTACTCAGGAGTGTGATGTGCCCCCTCAGTCCCCTTCGTGATGACTCATGTATACAACTATCTTTTATTGAGCACCTACTATGTGCCAGGCACGGTCTTGGATGCTAGGGAGGCAGTGGGTAATAAGACAAAGCCCCTGCCCCACAGACCTGAGATGCCACTTCAGGGTGCTGCTGATGCTGCCGATGCCAGCAGCTTGCCTTTTCGAGTGCCAGCCAGTTGCGGGGCATGAGCTAAGCTCCTGCCAGACTCTTCTCCTTTGTCCTCATGGCAGACCTGCAGGGTGAAGTTCCAATGTTCTAACTCGTTTAAGGGAGCCGAGGACATGAAGGCTCAGAAAAGCTAAGTGAGCTCTCCAAGGTCAGCCAGGATCAAGATGCCAGCCCAGACCTCTGCTCCCAGCACGGTGTTCTTGCCCAGAGAGTCCTTATCTCACGGTTACTCACAGCCTTGCCCGGGATCAGGGCTTGCCACCCCCACTGCACTTTCACACCACCTGGGGGGCCCCACCCCCATGGGTTCTGACTCACCTGGTCTGAGGTGCGGCCTAAGCAACGGTATACAATCCTTTTCAATCCTGTGTTCGCCCAGATTGGGAAGTTCTCCCGTTAGAGCCTTCTGCACCGGGCTGTGTGCGGGTCTCTGGCACACACTTCCATATGCCTTTTTGGCCCATTTTTGCAAGAACTCTGTAGGTCTGTAATGATCCTCCTCATGCCACTGGTGAAACTGAGCCCCAGAGGGCTGCGGTGACCTGCTCAGGGTCACACAGCCACTGAGGGAGGCTGTGTGAAGCCTGGACCTGTGGCCCCCACCCCCATTGGTCTTCCCTGCCCTTGTGGGTCTGTGATGAAATGTGGAAGCGTGTTCCTGCAGGTGCTATGAGGCGCACAGCCTGGAGGCCTCCTTTCGTCCCTAGCAATGAATGTTAATTTCTCATTAAGGAGGCCCGGCTCTGCTTCCCACTTCAGACCCTCCTCCTGGCTGTTTCGAGTGCCTTCTATCATCAGGAGCCATATTTGCATCTTAGACTGTGACTTAATGGCCGGCCCCAGAGCCGGTACAATTTCAAAGACTTGGCCCTAAGATTAATTAGCATCCCTCCCCAGCCTCTCCCTGTGGTCCCACACTTCACAGGGCCTAATCATGGCTAATTTCCTAGCTTCCTGATGCCGGGAAGGCTGTAATTGTCCTTCTGTCCCGGATCAGTCCGGGGTCAGCCAGCACCTAGCAGTCGAGTCCACTCAGGCTCTTTTAATCAGAGATGGATGTAACACAGGGAGTCAGGTGCTCACAGGGTCTTTGTGCCACAGGAGGAGGGGCTGTGAGCGGGGCCTCTCACACAGCCCGCTGAGAGAGCTGGTCAGGGCACCCAGTGTGGAGGGAGGGGGGTCTGCATCGGGGGACCCAGTGCGGAGGGTGGGGGTCTGCGTCGGGGGG
>NC_043707.1:20189840-20335553 GCF_006229205.1 Suricata suricatta
ATCGGGGGGGGAACCCAGTGCGGAGGGTGGGGGTCTGCATCAGGGGACACAGTGCGGAGGGTGGGGGTCTGCATCAGGGGACCCAGTGTGAAGGGTGGGGGTCTGTGTCAGGGGGACCCAGTGTGGAGGGTGGGGGTCTGCGTCGGGGGACCCAGTGCGGAGGGTGGGGGTCTGCATCAGGGGACCCAGTGCGGAGGATGGGGGGGTCTGCGTCAGGGCACCCAGTGCGGAGGGTGGGGTTCTGCATCAGGGCTGAGTCACCTGAGCTGTCATCTGGGAACCGGTGGCATCCCGCTCGGATGATGTTGTGTCTGCTAGAGCAGCCCTGCCCATAGCCTGTCCGGCCAAGGTGGGACACTAGAGAATCCCCTCACCTCTGCACCTGTGCTTAGCACAGAATCAACCGGCCTGTGTCCCCCTCTTGCCACCTCACTTCACTTTCCCTGCCTTGTCTGAGGCCACCGGATCAGCTGCACCCAGCGCGCACAAGCAGCACTGCCATGGAAAGGGCATCTGGGGAACACGGACTGGCTTTTCAGCCTCTCCTGAACGTAAAGGCCCCCTAGAGGGAAGCGGAATGGGTCCCGGGGGCCAGCCCCCCGCCCCACTACTGTGCGGACCCTGCTCTGCCCACACGCCATGCTCTGGGGACCGCTCCTCCTAGACGGACAAACCAGAGGACGTGCGGAAGTCGTGAGGGGGCTAGAAGCCATGTCCCGACACAAATCATCTTTTCATTGAAAAAGATGTATTACCACAGGCCAGGCACTGTATGAGGCTCTGGGGCTAGAAACAAAAAAAATCAGGGGCGCCTGGGTGGCTCAGTCAGTTAAGTGGCCGACTTAAGCTCAGGTCATGATCTCATGGTTCATGGGTTTGAGCCCCCGTGTCGGGCTCTGTGCTGACAGCTCAGAGTCTGGAGCCTGCTTCAGATTCTGTGTCTCCCTCTCTCTCTGACCCTCCCCCACTTGTGCTTTGTGTCTCCAAAATGAACATTAAAAAAAAATTTTTTTTTTAAATCAAATAAGGCTCTGACCCTGCCCCAGGAGCCCCCCAGTTGTGAAGACCCGGGAACCACCCAGCCTGCAAGGAAGACGAGGTGACTGTCCCCAGCATGTGACCTGCTGGACTTAGGAGGTGCAGCTTGAGGCCTGTGGGCCGAACTTGTCCCCCGGAGAGTGTTTTTTGGACTCACACAGTTTAAAGAAGACTTAGTCACTTGCTAACATTTAAATTCAGCAAGTTCTTCTATATTTTTAAAAAACCAGATTCCTACTTCCCTGGAAAGATGGAAAGATCTGGCCCTCATGCTGGCCTCCCCTCCCTGCGAGGCAGCCGTTAGCAGAGCAGGGTAGCGGTTGCCCCCTGCCCCCACCCCCACACCGCAAGGCCCGGCAAAGTGCTTCTGTTTGCCCGTCCTCACCACTCCCTTCAGCGCCCCAGAGCAGAGGCCGAGTGGCAGCTGGGGTTTGGCGTTGTGCTGTGGCCCCTGCCCCTCTCACCCAGGGTGGCTTCCCGCCTTTCCACTTCCAGCACGCTCACTTGGGCGTTTGCACCTGTGTCCCCTGGACGGACGGCTTTGGAGTCAAACTACTTCCCAGCAGTTTGCCCCGGAGCCGCCAGTGTGACGCCCCCTGAGGTTCGAACCTGCAGGAGTGCGTGCACAGTGTGTGTTACCAGGGGTCTGTCGGCAGGGGCTGCCTGTCGCTTCCGGCAGGAGCAGCCGCGGTGGGGGACAGACGAATCCGAGGAGATGTCTGAGAGCAGGGACTCGGGAGCCCAGCGGCCGGACGTGACTGGGCTCCACCACTTCCTACTTGTGCGGCCCTGAGTAAGCTGCTCAACCTCCCTGTGTCCTCATCTGGAACTGGGGTTAGTAGCGCACCTGCCTGGTTCGGCAGTTGAGGAGGCCTGAGCGAGCCCGTGTCTGCGGGGCGTGTCAAGGGCGTCCGGTGCAGAGGAGCAGGCAGCGAGCGGTCACAACTGGTGGGGGCCGATGCAGAGGGCGGCTCTGCCTGGAGACCTCAGGGCTTTACTCTTGGGTACATTTTGGAAAGACCCCCGGCTGCCACGTGTCCAAGGTGGCCACAGGGCCAAATGACAGTAGGAGGACCAGGCTTTGAGGCAGGGCTCCCTCCCTATAAGCCTCATGTAGCCCTTGTCCCTCCAGCCTTTGGCTCTTTGTCCCCCAGCCTCTGCTCACACTGTCCCTAGCCCCCAGAGTCCCCTGGTCACCTCAGCTTGCTCGGCGCATCCCATCGCGTCTTCTCTGCCAGTCTTTGTGGAAATCATCCAGGACGATGCCTCATCAGGTCAGCGTGGACCAAGTGCCCGCGTGTGCCTCGGAGGTGGAGCCGGGTCAGATGATGCAAAGCCTGCCCGCCCCAGAGCTGTTCTCTGAGCAGGGCCTGGGTCCCCTGGCTTCTCGTCCAGGACAGCAAGTAGCCCCGATGTGCCGACGGCACCAGGAGTAGGAGGCCCTGGTTGGTTTTCCTTTGGCCCTGGGAAGTGGAGTTAGGCAGCAAGTTTCTCCGTGGTGGAAAGTACATGCAGGCGGGTTTTTGGGTGCGTAGGACAGAGAGGAAGGCGGTCTCTCCCTCACCCCGTTGGGTGGGCTCCTGGTCCTTGCAGGCAGCCGTGGTGGCCAGTCCTCAAAAGCTGCCCCATCAGGAGAGGCACCGCCGCCCCGGTCCTGGGCTTCCTCCCCTGTGGCTGTGCCCAGCAGGAGGCATGAGGGACACACAGGCACTCAGTGTGTTGTCACGGACCGCAGCCGGGTGAGCAGGGGACACAGCGGTCACCGCCTCCCCCCGCCTTGGCCGGCCCTGCCTCCTCCCTGTGGCCGCCCCCCCTTTCAGTTTGCATCCTGCCACTCACACACCCTCTTCCCAGCAACCAGGCCTTTGCATCTTCCCGTAGAAGGGTCTTGCCCCTTCCCTTCCTTAGGGTCTTTCCCTGCAACTAGGAAGCCCTTCGGGGTCCAGATGCCCCCGATGGAAGGGGCTGCCCCAGGCGCACGGGCCTGAGGATCCCTGCACCAGAAGGTCACCACGTCAGCCAAACGCTGGCCCAGAGCACCTGTAAACCCCGTCCTGGGACTCCCTGATTCTGGGAGAACCAAGGAGGCAGACGGTGATGCCGGGCTGGTGTCTGAGCTGCTACCTGCCCCGTGCACCGGGCTGGAGGTGATCAATGGGCTCTCGCTGGCACCGCTCTTTATCCCCCACCGCTCCTCAGCCTCAGCTCTTTCTCCTGCTATCAGTGGATGAAGATTTATGGCTTCCTCAGCCTTGTAATACTTGGGTGGACAGCGGCCTAATCAACAGAGCCGTCGTTTACCAAAATGCTGTCAGATTTGATGAACGTCATGGGCTCTTAGCATTAAATTGGTAGTGAAGGGATTGGCCTTCCAGCAATTTACTGTGGGGGTGGGCCTTCCGTAAAGGCCCGAGAGCAAGTTCATTGCAATTTAAAGCAAAGTCTGCTCTCACTCTGCTGTCGTATCTGGTTTCCTGTTGTGGGCTAGGCAGCTTCGGCACCTCCAGCAAAGCTCAAGAGGCGAAATGTGAAGCCCTTTCCTTTGTTTTGCTATTTCTGAGTTTTGAAAGCCCCTGCAGCGAAGACCATAAATGAAACAACCCATAAACCACAGGCTTTACAGCGACCTTGTGCGACACAGACTGTCAGAGTGTCGAGTGGCGTTATTTGTAAGAGATCAGGAAAATCCGGGAAGAACATATCAAACAGGGTATATTTCCTCCCCTCCCCAAACCTGCCTGTCAGTATCTGTAGAGCTCTCCTCCCTCTAGAGGGAGCCATTTGCATACTACACAACCTGAACAACCATACAGGGCAACCCCTATCCTTGAGCTGTCTTTCTAATGACAGTAGCTTGCATGCGCATCTCTTAGAACACTTTGCTAAGGGGGCGGCAGATACAGATAACTCAGAGCATGGCCTTGGGCTGAGTGTGGCTAAGGACAAAAATCTGGCCTTGGGCTGGCAAACCAGAACCTGGGTGTCAGGGTTTTAAAACCTCATCCCGGTCTGTGGTTGATACCACATGGGTTCCCCCCAGCTCTGGGGGCTGCAAGGAGGCGGGAGAAAGCCACCACTTACAAACACCCACTCCAGGTAAAGCAGCGTGCCAAATGGAGCCAGCCAGGCGCTCGGGCATCATCCTCACCAGCGTGTGAAGGCGGGAGGCGGGGAGCGGACACCGCCGGGGGGCCGGGTTGGAACTATTGGGAGGTGGGCGTCCTCAGGTGGGTGAGGCGGCTCCCCATCTCCTCCAGTGGTGGCAGAGGCACATCCCTGGGGCTGGGGTGGGAGAGCAGGCCAGATGGAAGACTATTTATTCCCCTCTCGGGCACCCACTCGGCACTTAAAACACTTTCTGGATACATTATTTGTGTTACGTGTTGGTGTTGCTTTGTCAACGTGTTCTTCTGTTGCATGTTCTGTGTGAACTCCTGGAGGCCAGGGCATGGGTGGTTACATTTTTTTCTGTCTCAACGTGCATTTTTTTCTATCTCAACTTCCAGAACCTTGTCTGCAGTCAGTATTCAGTAAGGGCTTGCTGGATAAGTACCTTAATGCCTACTGCAAACCCGTCTCCCCACCTTTTGGCAAGACAAGCTGTTGTGGCAAGCTCCTGGGAAGGAAGAGGGGCACTTCTGGGCAAAAGGGGGATAGGAAAACCGCAGAGGACAGAGACATACCTGGGCTCTCATCCTGAATGCTGGAGCTCTGTCTCGTATTTATAATTCAGATCAGACCAGCCGAACTGCACCAATGCCAGCTCTCTTACTTGCCAGTGGGAATGCCCAGTTCAGGTATGGGTGGATCCAGGTGCTCAGACCATGTAGCAAGGCTCATTCTCCATCTCTCAACTCCGCTTTTCCCTGTGCTGCTCTGTGTGGTGCCAAGGTGGCCACGGCCAGCCTCCTTACATTCTGTTGCCCTGCTCTTGTGTCTCTTGGGTCCTCTGAACCAGTCACCCGGTCACTCTGAATCAGCAGGGTCTAATACTCAGGTCGCCCAGGCCTGGCCTATGTTCCGGCCCCCCATAGACTCAGTTCCCCATGAACACTTGGATTAGGGGGTGGGAAAGCAGAGGATTTCCCAAAAGAAAATTGGAGTGCTTTTGCTGGAAGGCAGGAGTGCATGTAAGCTGGGCAAACAGCAGCGCCCGCCACAAAACTTCATAGACCTCACACTCCTCAGACTTGGTGTGCGTGTGAGTCACCTGGGCTCAATGCGGATTCAGCTCCATAGCTCCGAGATGGGGTTTGAAATTTCGCATTTCTCACAAATTGCCAGGGAAGCCAGTGTTGTTGGTGCATGGACCTTACATGAGCAGGGTCCCCTCTGAGTCCTCCCTTCTAGACAAAGGAACAGAAACCTGTGGAGGGCCAGGCTGTGCCCCATGCCCGGTGCTCCTCCCTCCCAAGCCCCTTCCCCTTTTCTCTCCTCTTCTCCCTCCCCCCTCCCTCCTTCCTTCCTGCCTTCCCTCCTCTCCCCCCCACCCCATCTCTGCCTCTCTCACTCTCCATCTCCATTTCAGCACCTGGATATTATTGAATTGAATGATTCCTGAGGAGGGGGAAGGAGTCCACCCTCCCTGGAGTCTATGATAGAAACTCCATCTTGGAGATGAACTTCAGACCCCTTTCAGGTTCATCCTGGCCCCAGGCAAGGCAGCTCCCAGGTGTCTCCTGGCCTGGAAGTCTGCTTCCCCTCCACGGACCCTGCAGTGGACACCAAGAAGGGCTCTGAGAGCTAGTTCACACAGCCTGGGAGGCAGCGAGCTCACACTTGGTGTCAGAGGCTGGGGGGCATTGCCAAGTGACAGGACCGCGCATGGGAGGAAAAGTGACCCAAACACCTCCCTTCGGCACCTCTGTCTACTCCCTGTTTCCCAACCAGGGCTCCCTACCTACCTTTATCAGCCTCTCTCTCTTTTTTTAAAATCTTTCTTTCCAAGGTCTTCTTCTCGAGTGATCTATAGCCAAGCCCCTGCCTCTTTTTCTGAGTATTAGATATTGTCAGGAAGTTCCTTCACGTCCGTCTATCCTATAGCCCAGGCTGGGCGCATTTATTCTTCATGTGCCTTTTGGGGGACAGTATAGCGTGGTGGTTTAGGGCCAGGGTCCTTCAGCAGACTACAGCTCTTGGGCTTAATCTGGCCCCAGCCTGTTCTTATAAATAAAGTGTTTTGGGGACACAGCCATGGCCATTCATTCAGACATTATCTGTGGCTGCTTTCCAGCTACAAGGGGACAGCCGAGTACCGTTGACAGAGACCATATGGCTGTCAGGACTAAAAATACTTACTCTGTACAGGAAGCATGGAGCCATCCCTGGCTTGGAGCACGGCCTCTGAAGCTACACTGCTGGGGTTCAGATCTAGGCTCTGTGGCTTCCTTGTTGTGTGACCTTGAGCAAGGGGCTTTCCGCCTTGGACCTCAGGTCACCCCTGGGGTCGCCATGACGACAGAAGGAGCACATGATGCACCTGATACACTTGGAGAGGTGCTCCGTCTGTGTTCAGTGTCACAGCATAGGGGGTGAATGCGCCCCCCGGCCCCCCGCCCCCGCCTTGGGGATGGGTGGGGGTGGGGCAGTGTGACTATAAAGGAGAAAGGTGTTCAGTCCTAACCAGTGAGTCCCGCAGGCCTGTAAGGCTCCGGCATCACGTTCTTCATCCTCAGGACAGCAGCTGCATCCCCCAGACTGGTGGGGAGGCTGAGTTTTACTGGTGGGGGGGGGGCGCGAGGGTTCTCACCCAGGGTTTGAGGGGAAATGCATGGTCTGAATCACTGTCCCTGGGGCGCCCAGGTGGCTCAGCAGATTAAGCGTCCGATTCTTGGTTTCAGTTCAGGTCATGATCTCACAGTTCGTGAGTTTGAGCCCCATGTCAGGCTCTGTGCTGACAATGCGGAGCCTGCTTGGGATTCTCAATCTCAATCTCTCTCTCTCTCTCTCTCTCTCTCTCTCTCTCTCTCAAAAAAATTAAAAAATAAAATAAATCTGTCTGACAGCGGGGTTAAACCCAGTACACATGGCTTGGCTGACCTGTTCCTTTTAGTAGCCAGGTCTCGCTCGAGGGGGGCCAGAGCAGGAAGTGTAAGGAGACCCTTGCTGGTGGATCCGTGCACACTCAGGGGACCCTAGATGGAGTCACTTCTTAAAGGGTGCTTCCCTCGTGCCACCCTGGCCCCAGCCCTGAGAAGCCCCCAGGAAAACCCAAGGTCTCCCAAACTTAATGGATCACAAAGCCAATTTGGGGAAGTTTAACACACCCACTAAAATTCTACCTGAGAAGGTATTTCAAACTAAAAAGCTGGTCAAAAATTCTACTGAACACCCTTTCTGCAGTAGGAACCATTCAAGGCTTTTGCGTGTTTTTTTTTTTTTTTAGTGTTTATTTACTTTTGAGAGAGAGGGAGCATGTGCATAGGCAGGGGAGGGGCAGAGAGAGAGAGGACTAGAGGATCTGAGGTGGCTCTGTGCTGACAGTATAGATCCTGATGCGGGGCTTGAACTCACGAACCGTGAGATCGTGACCTGAGCTGAAGTCCGATGCTTAACCCACTGAGCTGCCCAGGCGCCCCACCAGTAAGGGCCTCCGAGCAGAGCTGGCGTGGCCTTCGCAGGCCTACCGCCTGGCGGTCAGCTTCTAACATGCTCACCCCTCTGTGGAACTGAGATGTTCCTCCTGGCACGTTGGAAACACTCTGGTTTTTTTCTGTGTAGAAATCTGTGCAGATAAGGACGGAAGCCGGCCCACGGCTGCACATCGAGCCGCCCCTGGACTATTCTGAAGATTTGGAGCCGTGTGGGGATGCAACCGTCAAGGCCAAGGACGCTTCTGGGGACTGCCCACAGGTAGGACTGGCCTCGGCTTGTGCGGGAGCGGCTCTGGGGGGCATGTTATGACAGCGGTTTCTTCCTTCCCTCTCCCACACTGTAGTGAGCACGCTGGCCACATGCTGGGCACCATGCCCCGCGAGGCACCCAGTGTCCAGGTGTCAGAACGCCTGGTGTCAAACCCAAAGAGGCAACAGCCTACAGTCCCCCTACCACGAGAGCTTGCTGAGGGGTGGGGCAAGGCGTGGTGGGCCCAGGAGAGAGCGAGCGTATCCAGGAAGACTTCCTAGAGGAAGTGACATTTGCCAGGGTTCTAGAGGCTGGGTAAGAGTGCAGGGCAAGGACGGGGAGGGGGCGGGCAGAGCTGATATTCAGCCTGTCCAGATGCACCTGCTGTTAAAGATTTTGAATATCACTCCTTACCCTGGGGGCAGCAGAGCCCACACAAGGAAATGCCCAGAAGCCCCAGAGAGCCGTAGCCCAGAGTCCACAGCCACGCAGCAGCTGCGGAGTCCGATGGTGGGGCGTTTCAGTGCCCTCCTCCATCTGCCACGTCACTTGTCAAATCCAGGGACCAACAACAGTGCATGCTGGGCCTCTACTCAGCAAGCACTGGCTGGGCACCTACTTCTGAGCTTCAGGCTCTGTGTCTGGCACCAGAGACACAGAAAGGAACAAAACGCACAGGGGCCTATCCTTAGCAACTTTCGCTGTGCAGTGGGGGTGGAGTGGACCATACAGAATGAACCAGGAGATGAATGATGCAATAATGTCGGGTATGGTCACGTTCTGCGAAGACAGAGAGCAAGGTAGAGCGTGTGGGAGAGAGGGCAACGTCAGGCATGGTGGAGAGGGCAGGAAGGTGGCCTCTCTGTGTGACAGTTCAGCCGAAACCTGATGGGAAAAGCATGGCAGGCGGAGGGGACAGCAAGCACAGCTGACAGAAGGCTCACGCGGAGCATGAGCAAGGTGGGGTATGGGGCAGACCAGGCGGCGCCCCGTGAGCCCTGGACGGGGAGGGGAGGGGAGGGGCGAGAGTGGATAGCTGGGTTTTATCCTGAGGGCATTGCTTTTAGACATAGAATGAGCCAGTAGATCATCCCCTTGGCCATGTAGGAGAATGATCTGGACGCCACAGGACAAAGGCCCTGTCCACCAGGCCTTCGTTCCGCTGTGGGCCCAGGCTGCAGGTTCAGAAGCTTCCCTAAAAGAATAAAATCTTGCTTTTTAAATTTTTTTTAATGTTTTATTTATTTTTGATACAGAGAGAGACAGAGCATGAGAGGGGGAGGGGCAGAGAGAGAAGGAGACACAGAACGGGAAGCAGGCTCCAGGCTCTGAGCTAGCTATCAGCACAGAGCCCGACGCGGGGCTCGAACGCACGAACGTGAGATCTGACCTGAGCCGAAGTCGGACACTTAACTGACTGAGCCACCCAGGCGCCCCTAAAATCTTGATTTTTAAAAAAATTTTTTTTAAATATTCCTTTATTTGTGTGTGTGAGAGAGAGAGTGTGAGCTGGGGAGGGGCAGAGAGAGAGAGGGAGACAGAATCAAAGCAGGCTCCAGGCCTGCCCGACGCAGGACTCAAACTCACGAACTGTGAAATCATGACCTGAGCTGAAGTCAGGTGCTTAACCGACTAAGCCCCCCAGGCGCCCCCAAAACCTTGCTTTTGTGTGCTGCTCCCGTGCCAATAACCTGCCTTTAAGAAATCCAAAGCACTCGTAAAAGCAGTGGGAATATTGTCCAGGATACAGTGCCGTGGTAGCGTTTGCCTGTTTGTATTCCCTTCTTTGCTCATAAAAGGGCAGGTAAAGAGCTAAGGGTCGCTTTGTTTCACATCCTGGCTACAAAAGTCTAAAAGTAAATTGGCAGTGCTGTCTTCCTGGGGGCGTGTGGGGAAGAGCTGGTTTTTACGGACTAACCCAGTGACCTTGTTTCCTACCCAGTCTGTAGAAATGGGATTTTACAGGAGGCAAAATTGTGGGGTGGTCTTCACTGCCTTTAACATCCACCTCCCATCACACACACACACACACGTTTTTGAAACAACAGAACAGGGCCCTGGTCAAAATTCGAACTCGTGTCCCTGCAAACAGCCATCTGTTTCTTAGTTGGGGAGGCTGGTCTGTAGTCAAGTCCAGCCCGTTCCAGTCCCAGCCACGCCCCCACCCCCAGCCCAGAACGTGTGCACACCCTTCTCACAAGACGTGGGGTAGTTCCCTCTTCTCCTTCGGTTCCTCCTGTTAAATGAACAACATATATTCCTCCAGCCTGCCCCTCGCCAGCTATTAAGCCCCATTAGCATTCCTGGGTGCACGCATGCTCTGAATCAGCACGGCCCTGCTCTGCCGGCCCTTCATTTTCTCCACTGTGAGTGCTTGATTGTATTTCTCTCTTTCCTCTTCCTCCCCATCTTGAGGGGCCACATGCTGTACGGCTTCACAGTCAATTTCCCCTTGGAGTTATTTTCCTGCTACGTGAAAGAGGGAGGTGGTAACGCCGGTTTTTGTTTTCGGCCAAGGCAGAAGCCTTAAGAGATGCAATCTGAATGAGAGAGAGAGAGAGAGAGAGAGGTAGAGAGGGAGAGAGAGAAAAGCGTGTGGCTAAATATACCCAGTCACCTCACGCTGTTTGCAAGTGCAGCTCTGAAGCAGAGCCAAAGGAAGTGCACGTCTGCATGTGTACTTTTCATCTGACCTTCACTGTTGAAACATACCAGCCCTTTCGCCTTCAATCACACCCTTAGTGATCTTCCATTTCTTGGCGGCTCCGAGTTCACAGACCGGCATGCTGCAGACATGCTCTGTTGGCCTCCAGCCCATGGACTTGCGCGGTGTTTTTGAAAGAATTACTAGCTGACATTTAAGAATCAGGAGAGTCCGTGTCAAAATGTGAATTTGGGGCTTCTCTGGAAAAATCTGAACATTTGGGAGCCACGTTGTTGTGTGACTGCAGTGGTCAGAGCTGAGGACAGGTGTGTGCCCTGCAGGGGCCGCGGTCTCCACCACAGAGCCCAGGCACCGTTCTACATGCTGGGGATAAACCAGACAATAAACATTGCATTGGGCATCTGGGGGGCTCAGTCCGTTAAGTGTCTGACTCTTGATTTCAGCTCAGGTCATGATTCCATGATCTCTGCTCTGAGCATGGAGTCTGCTTGAGAGTCTTTCTCTCCCTCTGCCCCACTCCCCCCACCCCACCCTGTCTTAAATAAAAAATAAAATAAAAAATTCAACTGATACAAAGAAAATAAAAGTCTTTTCATAATCCCACCGCCCCGGAAGTCATAGATGGGTATAACCATCCCAAATAAAAATTTCTTATATTCATTATATATGTAACATATTGATTCTATCCAAAAGGAGAGGGTTGATCTGGAATGTTCCAGTCCTGCCCCATCCCCAGTGAGTGGCGGGAATCCCTGAGTTTAGTTATTTGATTTTCCCTGTGAGCATGACACCTGATGGGGGAGTCTTGGCCGCCCCACCATCTTCTGGAATACCTCTGTCGTGTGGGCCCTGGTGTGGGGTGACCTGGATATTTGTCCACAGTTACAATTCGGTGTTTTAAAGCCATTGTTACTTGCTAACACACATTAACAACCAAAGACCTGTCCACAACCCGTGTGTCCCCAGCAGGCCCGCCTCGTGGGACTCTGCCGAGGCCTGTGACAGCTCACCCACTGTGGGTACGGTGGAGATCAGATCGTGCTGTCACTGGCCAAGGCTTCCCCTGTGGGAATCCCACCTGGTCCCTGGCAGGGAGGGCCCTGTAGCAAATCCCTCCCATCGCCATTCATTAATTTCAGTGGTGAGGCTTCAAAAATGAAGGGTTGTTTTCAAGGCCATCCTGTTGCTTTGGTACTTCTGTTTTGGATTACCATTTAAATAACTTTCAAGTGAGTACCATGTTTTCCTTTACTTTTTATAGCCATTTTCACATGGATGGGATTAGATACCATCCACGCTATTTGGTAATTCACTTTTTTTTTTTTTATTCAGCAAGATGTGGAGGCTGCATCTTGGCGCTCACCGAGCCCAGCCTGTAGCTTGTTGGGGCCTTGAGTTTGAATCCTGGTCTGTTGACTGACTGTGTGTCTGCAGTGGTGCAGGTCAGGCAGGGATGAGTCTGGGGGCGGTCAGCTTCGGGAATGTGAGCAGAGAATGACGGATGGAGAGAGCGAGGGACCCAGCGCATTTCAGGGACAGAAATTGCTTTTACCACACCCATTCTCTCTGCTTGTCCTAGGGAACCAAGTCTTCAACCGGCACCACGCCCTGTGATTTTAATTTCTCCTTTCTGAATGCACAAGGCTGCCCTGACCCTGCCAGCAGAGTGGACAAAGAAAGGATCCTCTTAACTATTCAGGATGTAATGGTAAGATGGATCTCAGCCTCATAACCCCATGAAGGGCCAAGGTCTTTCCCAAGCAGCTGGGCTGTAGCATAGCCCCCACCAGTCGCGTTTATATCTGGGAAAATGAGGCTGATCCCAACAGGCTTTGCCTTTAACAGAAAACCTCTGGCTCCACCCACTGGATTTAAAACAATGCACGTGAGATTGGACTTAGTGAACTACTTTTTTAAAAGTTGTCTTCTAGGATTTTTATGGTTTCAGGTCTCACATTTAGGTTCTTAATCCATTTTGAGTTTATTTTGGTGTTTGGTGTAAGAAAGTGGCCCCGTTTCATTCTTTTGCATGTTGCGGTTCTGTTTTCCGAACACATTTGTTGAAGAGACTGTGTTCTTCCATTGGATACTCTTGCCCAGTTTGTCAGAGTTTAATTGACCATAACATTGTTGGTTTATTTCTAGGTTTTCTATTCTGATCCATTGCTCTGTGTATCTTTTTTTGTGTGCCGTATGATATTATATTGATTACTACTGCTTTGTAGTATATCTTGAAATCTGGGAATATGAGGCCTCCAGTTTTGTTCTGTTTGTGGTCTTTTGTGGTTCCATACAAATTTTCAGATTATTTGTTCCAGTTCTGTGAAGAATGCTATTGATATTTTGATAGGTTTTACATTAAATCTGAAGGTTGCTTTGAGTGGTGTGGACATTTTAGCAGTATTTCTTCTTCCCATCCATGAGCATGGGATATCTTTCCATTTGGGTCATCTTTAATTCGTCAGTGTCTATAGTTTCAGAGTACAGGCCTTTCACTGCCTTGGTTAATTTTATTCCTAGGTATTTTATTATTTTCTGTACAATTGTAATTGGGGTTGTTAATTTCTCTTTCTGTTACTTCATTATTAGTGTGTAGAAATGCAACATGTTTCTGTATATTTATTTTGTATCCTGTGACTTTCCCAAATACATGTTCTAGTAGACTTTTAGGGCAGTCTTTAGGGTTTTCTATGTATAGTATTGTGTCATCTACAAATAGCGAAAGTTTTACTTCTTCCTTACCAATTTGGATGCCTTTTATTTCTTTTTCTTGTCTGATTGCTTAGGCTAGGACTTCCAGAGTGCTATGTTGAATAAAAGTGGTGAGAATGGACGTCCCTGTCTTGTTCCTGACCTTAGGGGAAGAGCCCTCAGTTTTTTGAGTATGGTGTTAGCTGTGGATTTTTCATATATGGCCTTTATTATGTTGAGGTATGTTTCCTCTAAACCTACTTTGTTGAGAGTTTTTATCATGAATGAATCTTGTACTTTGTCAAATACTTCTTCTGCATCTATTAAAATGACCAAATGGTTTCAATTGTTTCTCTTGTTGATGTGGTGTCTCAGATTGACCAATCTGTGAGCATTGAACCACCCTTGCATCCCAGGGATAGATCCCACTTGATCGTGGTGAGTGATTTTTTAATGTATTGTTGGGTTCAGTTTGCTAATGTTTTGTTGAGGAATTTTTGCATCTGTGTTCATCAGAGACGTTGGGCTATAATTCTCTCTCTTTTTTTTTTGTAATGTCTTTATCTGGATTTGGTGTCAGGATAATGCTGACCTCATAGAATGAATTTGGAGGTTTTTTCCCTCTTCTCTTTTTTGAAAGTTTTCCTTCTTCTATTATTTGAGAAGATTAGATATTAATTCTTTAAATATTTGGTGGAATTCACCTGTAAAGCCCTCTGGTCCTGGAGTTTTGTTTGTCGGAGGTTTTTTAATTACTGATTCAATTTCACCACTAGTAATCTGTTCAAATTTTCTTCCTTTCTTTCTTTTTTTTAATGTTTATTTGTTTTTTAGAGCGAGAGACAGCATAAGCAGGAGAGGGGCAGAGAAAGAGAGGGAGAGACACAATGTGAAGCAGGCTCCAGGCTCTGAGTTATCAGCACGGAGGCCAACATGGGGCTTGAACTCACGAACTGTGAGATCATGGTCTGAGCTGAAGTCAGACTCTCAACTGACTAAGCCACCCAGGCACCCCAGTCTGTTCACATTTTCTATTTCTCTCTGATTCAGTTTTGAGAGGTTGATTATCTGCTTCTAGGAATTTCTTCATTTCTTCTAGATTGTCCAACTTGTTGGCATATAATTTTGCATAATATTCTCTTAGAATCCTTTGTGTTTCATTGGTGTCCTTTCTTTCTTTCTTTCTTTCTTCCTTCCTTCCTTCCTTCCTTCCTTCCTTCCTTCCTTCCTTCCTTTCTTTTTCTTTCTTTCTTTCTTTCTTTCTTTCTTTCTTTCTTTCTTTCTTTCTTTCTTTCTTTCTTTCTTTTTTCCTTCCTTCCTTTCTTTCTTTCTTTCTTTCTTTCTTTCTTTCTTTCTTTCTTTCTTTCTTTCTTTCTTTCTTTCTTTCTTTCTTTCTTTCTTTCTTTTTTAATGTTTGTTTATTCTGAGAGAGAGACAGAGTACAAGCAGGGGAGGGGCAGAGAGAAAGGGAGACACAGAATCGGAAACAGGCTCCAGGCTCTGAGCTGTCAGTGCTGAGCCCAACGCGGGTCTTGAACTCACAAACTGTGAGATCATGACCCAAGCTGAAGTTGGATGCTTAACCAACTGAGCCACCCAGGCGTCCCTCTGTTGTTATTTCTCCTCTTTCATTTCTGATTTTATTTGTCTGAGTCTTCTCTCTCTCTCTCTCTTGCTCTCTCTCTCTCTCTCTGTCGTCTGACCAGCTATATTCATTTTGTTGATCTTTTCAAAGAACCAGCTCCTGGTTTCATTGATCTGTTCTATTGTTTTCTAAGTTTCTATTACATTTATTTTTGCTTCAGTTTTCATGATTTCCTTCCTTCTACGGTTTTGGGTTTTGTTTGTCCTTTTTATAGTTAACTTTAGGTATAAGATTCGGTTGTTTGTCTGAGATTTTGCTTGCTTCTTGAGGTAGACCTGGATTACCACAAACTCCCCTCTTAGAATAGCTTTTGCTGCATCCCAAAAGTTTTGGACCATCGTGTTTTCATTTTCACTTGCCTCCACGTATTTTTTTAATCTCCTCTGATTTCTTGGTTAGCCCATTTGCTTGTTTGGTAGCATGTTATTTAACCTCCGTATATTTGTGTTCTTTCTAGATATTTTTCTTGTGGTTCATTTCTAGTTTTGCAAAAGCACTGTGGTCAGAAAAGATGCATGGTATGACTTCAATCTTTTTGAATTTGTTGAGACACTTGTTTTGTGGCCTAATAGATAACCTATTCTGGAGAAAGTTCCATGGGCATTTGAAAAGATCGTGTATTCTACTGTTTCAGGATGTAATATTCTGATTATATCTGTTAGATCCATCTGGTCCAATGTCATTCAAAGCTACTGTTTCCTTGTTGCTTTCTGTTTAGAAGATCTACCCCTTGATGTAAGTATGGCGTTAAAGTCCCCTACTATTGTATTACTATCCATGACTTCTTTTGCATTTGGTATTAGCTGCTTTATGTGTTTGGGTGCTCCTGTGTTGGGTGTATAAATATTTCCAATTGTTATATCTTCTTGGTGGATTATTCTCTTTATGATTATATAGTGTCCTTCTTTGTTTCTTGTTATGGTCTTTGTTTTGAAGTCTGTTTTGTCTGATATAAATATTGCTACCCCAAGCTTCCCTTTCACTTCCTCTTGCATGATAAATGCTTTTCCATCCCTTTCTCTTCAATCTACATGTGTCTTTAGGTCTGAAATGAGTCTCTTGTAGGCAGCACATAGATGGGTCCTGTTTGTTTATCCACTTTGACATGCGTTCTATGTCTTTCCATCGGAACATTTGTTGATAAGTATGTTCTTACTGCCATTTTGTTACTTGTTTATGGTTGTTTTAATAGTTCTTCTCTGTTCCTTTCTTCTCTTGCTCTTTTTTCTCACCGTTTGCTGGCTTTCTTTAGGGATATACTTGGATTCCTTTCTCTTTATTTTTTTGCATACCTGCTACTGGTTTTTGATTTCATGGTTACCAAATCAAAGATTCGTATGTAACGTCTTATGCGTATAGCATTCTATATCATGAAGCTGATGGTTGCTTATGTTTGAACCCATTCTTTACTCCTCTCCCCCCCGCCAAATTTTGGGCATATGGTATCATACCTCACATCCTTTTATTTTGGGAGTCCCTTGACTGATTTTTATAGATATACTAAATTTTACTATCTTTGTACTTCCTACTTTTCTGACTCCTACTTAACAGTATTTCCTTTCCACTGAAAGAATTTCCTTTAACATTTCTTGTAGGGCTGGTACAGTGATCATGAATTTCTTTAACTTTTGTCAGAGAAACTCTTGATCTCTCCTTCTATTATGAATGATAGCCTTGCTGGGTAGAGTATTCTCGGTTGCAGGTTGTTTTGTTTTGAGCTCTTTGAATATATCATACCAACTCTTCCTGGCCTGCACGGTCTCTGCTAAGAGATCTGCTGAAAGCCTTCTGGGGTGTTCCTTGATAGTGACTATTTTCTTTTCCTTTGCTGCTTTTTAAAAGTTAAAAGTTTCTATTTTTATATATTATTTTTCGAGGAATAGAATTTAGTGATTCATCACTTACACATAACACCCTGTGCTCATCCTAACAAGATCCCACCTTAATGCCCATCACCCATTTAGCCCAGTCCCCTACCCAAAAACCCTCCAGCAACCCTCTGTATTTAAGAGTCTTTTATGGTTTGTCTCCCTCTATTTTTATCTTATTTTTGCTTCCCTTCCCTAAGTTCATCTGTTTTGTTTCTTAAATTCCACACATGCGTGAAATCATAAGACATTTGTCTTTCTCTGACTTATTTCGCTTAGCATAATACACTCTAGTTCCATCCACATTGTTGCAAATGGCAAGATTTCATTCTTTTTGATAGCAGACTAATATTCCAGTATACATACGTATATATATTACATTTTCTTTATCCGTTCATCAGTCAGTGGACATTTGGGCTCTTTCCATGATTTGGCTATTGTCAATAGTGTTCATGTAAACACTGTCAAATGATCATTTTTTTATCCTTTGGATAAATACCTAGTTGTGTAATTGCTGGGTTGTTGGGTAGTTATATTTTTAATTTTTTGAGGAATCTCTATACTGTTTCCCAGAGTGGTTGCACCAGTTTGCATTCCCGCCAGCAGTGCAAATTCCCCTTTCTCCACATCCTCACCAACGTCTGTAGTTCCCTGAGCTGTTAATTTTAGCTAGTCTGACAAGTGTGAGGTGGTATCTCATTGTGGTTTTGATTTGTATTTCCCTAATGATGAGTGATGTTGGGCATTTTTTCATGTGTCGGTTGGCCATCTGGATGTCTTCTATGGAGAAGTATCTATTCATGTCTTTTACCCATTTCTTCACTGGATTATTTGATTTTTGGGTGTTGAGTTTATATGTTCTTTATATATTTTGGATACTAACCTTTTATCTGATATGTCATTTACAAATATCTGTCATTCCATCAGTTGACTTTTAGTTTTGCTATTGTTTCCTTCACTGTGCAGAAGCTTTTTATCCTGATGAGCTCCCAATAGTTCATTTTTGCTTTTGTTTTCATTGCCTCTGGAGACAGGTCAGGTAAGAAGTTGTTGTGGCTGAGGTCAAAGAGGTTGTTGCCTATTTTCTCCTCTAGGATTTTGATGGCTTCCCATCTTTCAGGTCTTTTCAGGTCTTTTTAGGTCTTTCATTTATTTTGAGTTTATTTTTGTGTATGGTGTAAGAAAGTGGTCCAGGTTCATTCTTTTACATGTCACTGTCCAGTTTTCCCAGCACCATTTGCTGAAGAGACTATCTTTCTTTTCCATTGGATACTCTTTCCTGCTTTGTAATCGATTAGGCCAGACATTTGTGCATCCATTTCTGGGTTCTTTATTCTGTTCCATGGACCTATGTGTCTGTTTTTGAGTGAGTACCCTACTGTCTTGATGATTACAGCTTTGTAATATAGCTTGAAGTCCGGAATTATGATGCCTCCTGCTTTTCAACATTACTTTGACTATTTGGGGTCTTTTCTGGTTCCATATAAGTTTAAGGATTGTTTGTTCTAGCTCTGCGAAGAATGCTGGTGTTATTTTGATAGGGATTGCGTTGAATATGTAAATTGCTTTGGGTTAGTATCAACATTTTAACAATATTTGTTCTTCCAATCCATGAGCATGGAATGCTTTTCTACTTTCCCTTGCTGCTTTTTAAGTTATCTCTTTATCACTACATTTTGCTATTTTAATTAATGCATGTCTTTTTTAAAAGTTTATTTATTTTGAGAGAGAGAGAGAGAGAGAGAGAGAGAGAAAACATGCAAGTGGGGGAGGGGCAGAGAGAGAAGGAGAGAGACAGAGAATCCCAAGCAGGCTCTACGCTGCTAGCACAGAGCCCGATGTGGGGCTCAAACCCACGAAACCCCGAGATCATGACCTGAGCCGAAATCGAGAGTCAGATGCTTAACCAACTGAGCCACCCAGGTGCCCCTAATTACTGTGTGTGAACCTCATTGGGTTGATTTTGTTGGGGGCTCTCTGTGCCTCCTGAATCTGGATTTCTGTTTTTCTCCTGTGTTCAAGTTATTATTTCTTCAAATAAATCTCCTCTCTCTTCTTCTTCCGGGATCCCTATATTATGAATGGTACTATGCTTGATGGTGTTGCTGAGTTCCCTTAATCTGTTTTCAGTTTTTATTGTTATTCTCTTCTCTCTCCTGTTCACCTTGATTACTTTCCATGACTCTGTCCTCTAGGTTGCTGATCCATTCTCCTCCTTCTTCTAGTCTCCTACTTATTCGTGTATTTTTAGTTTCAGTTACTCAGCTCTTCATCTTTGATTGGTTCATTTTTGCCATCTCTTCGTTAAGTCTCCCTGAAGTCTTCCACTCTTAAATCCAGTGAGGGTCTTTTGAACCATTATTTTAAATTCTCTACCAGGCTTATCTTACTTATCTCTGTTCCATTTATGTCTCTTGCTATGATTTTGTCCCATTCTTTCATTTGGGAATATTCCCCTATCTCCTCATTTTGTCTCTCTGTGTCTGTTTCCATGTGTTATGAAACTCGGCTACATCTCCTGCTCTTGAAAGTAGTGGCCTCATGAAGAAGAGGTCCTGTAGTAGTGACCCTCGGCTCAATGTCCCCTGTTTTCTGGAAGCTGGTGCTCCAGGGTGTCTCCTCTGTGTTCCATGCCCCGGCCGTTGTAACCGAGCCACTGGTTCCGTCAGTCTGGTCATCTTCAGTGGTTGTCCTTGCCTGATGAGGGCACGGCTCGTTCCCTGTGGTGTTAGTGGGCCCGTGTGGGGCTGCCTTGGGCTTGAGCGGAGTCAGAGTAGGCATTTGCCAGTGACAGTAGCACTGCACGACAGGACGCTCTCCTGTGTGGTCCCCTAAGAAGCTTTCGTTGGTGGGCAAGGCCTGTGGTCAGACCAGATGTCTGCCCCAAGTCCACTGCTGGGTCTGCAGTTGGAGTGGTATATGTGGTCACCGTCCCCTCCCCCTGCCCCACCCCTGAGGCAGGAGTCACTTTTAGTGCCACTAGCCCCTTGTGGGGCTGTTTGCACACTTCCAGGCTTGTGGCAACACGTTGGATGGGTTCTGGCCAAGGGCATACTGGAGGGGGCCTGTCGGCAGAAGGCCAGGGCCGGCATGCTGTTAGCAAGCTACATGGGAATCATTGGCACTGGGCTCTTCCCACAGGTATCCGCATGTCCAGGCTGATGTCAGGGGAGGGAAATGGGACTTAGACCCTGGAGAAGTCTCCAAAAGGTCCCTGCCCCTCTCGCACACACTCTGAGATCAATAAACAAGGCTCCCTCAGGTACACCCCAGGCATTTTTCAGACGGCTTCTTCTGCACTGTGTCTGCACAAGCGTGTTTGTTGTGCTGTCTCCTTAAGGACGGGAATGCAGTTTCCCCTCGACTTCTTGGCTCTCCCAGAGCTGAGCCGCAGAGCTGTAAAGTTCCAGGTGTGAAGTCTCACTGATTATAAGAACTCACAAGGTTTGGCCCCTCTGGGTTTCAAAGCCGAATGCTATGGGGACTCATCTTCCCCGTGCGGGTACCCCCACTTGGGGTGCCTGGGGTGACGGTCTGTTTCTCTCCCTTCGCTGCACCTGCAGTGTCCCTCCCTCAGTCACTCCACGGACAGCCCTGCAGGTGTGTTTAGCCCCTGACGTTCTCTGCCCTTCCTCCCTTCTTTGATGTGGCCTCTTCTCTGTATTTAGCTGCTCTGCCAGTCTTCGGGTCATGTTTTCCAGGTTCCTTACACAGAGGTGGGTGTTGTCTAGCGGTATCGGTGAGACGAAGTGAGCTTAAAGTCCTCCTACTCTACCATCCTTCCCGGAAGTCCTGTTTTCTTCTGAATTAGAAAATCTTATTCCAAGCACGCACTCTCCCCTCTGCCCCCATCCCCACCACGCCCTAATGTGCGACACTCAGCCTCACATTGCCACTTTATGCTACATTACGTCATCCGAAGATGTTGGAGCTCGTGCCTCCTGTTTTACAGAGTAAAAGGGGCTAGTGGCTGAGATCCAGCAGGCCTCGGGAGGGGGTTTTGGGCTTTACACACACTTTGGGGCCCTGGCCAGGTCACGCTTCTTCAGAACCCTTTTTCCTCTCATTCAGCAAGAAGGGGTAGATTAGATATTTCCTATGCCTGTCAGCTCTGACATTGTAAAGCCTGGATGGAGTTTATAGGAAAATTCTGCTCCTGATCACAGGATCCACAGGAGCAGAGGTTACATAATATTCATGGAGTGTCCACTCACCCTGGGGACTCTTCCGTAGGTGGTAAGAAAGTTACATACTCAGAGCTCCCAATACCCCTCCCTCAAGCTCAAGATGTAAGCTTCGTGATTGCAGAGACGTGCATTGCCTCTGCCTGCTGTATCGCTGGTCCCCAGAAAAGTGCCCGGTCTAGAGTTCATTTGCAAATAAATCTTCATAAATCAAGTGAATTGAGTCATCGGCTGATTTAGTCAGTGAATGAGGGGGTGGTGTGGATATTGATTAGGCGCTCTGGCCAGCCCACACAGGCTGAGTGCAGTCATCACATCCCAGCGACAGTATTTTCTAAACTATGAGTCAGAGTTTGGAATCCAGCACATAATCTGACAAAGACTCTTGTGCTGCTTGTGGTAGAAGAATTTGTTTGGGGGATGGAGTTTGGATCCTGAAATACTGGGATTGCTGGCATATGATGCCAACTGAAATGAATATTTTATTTTATTTTAATTTTGTAATGTTTATTTACTTGAGAGAGAAAGAGAGAAAAAAAAAAGAATGTGAGTTGGGGAGGGGCAGAGAGAGAGGGAGACACAGAATCAGAAGCAGGCTCCAGGCTCTGAACTGTCAGTACAGAGCCCAATGCGGGGCTTGAACTCACGAACCGCAAGATCACGACCTGAGCCGAAGTCAGACACTCAACCAACCGGGCCCCTGAAATGACTATTTTAAATGACAGGAGTGAGGCAGGCAAGTTGCACGCACAGCGCTTGGCCTGGGTGTCAGGGCCAGGCGGGGAGCGGTGGGGATGTAGAGAACATTGTTGATGCAGCTCAGCCGTCACATGGACAAAGGGACCCGGGGGTACCGGGCTTTCTAATTTTAAGAGAAGTCAGGTGTCTGGGCTTCTTTGTGTTCAGTTTCTCCCAGTTTGGTTTTTTTTTTTTAATGTTGATAACTAGCTCCCTATTTTCTGAAGATCAAACGAAATATATGGCCGGCCGGATTTGGCCCGAGACTGCCAGCTTGCAACTTCCGGTTTGGATAGCTTTGTTCCTGAGGAGAGGAGGTAGGGCTCTTTCTCTGTTCTCATGACACTTGAGTTAGCCTGTCTGGCGCTCAGAGCCATCAGTGTTGGGGGGCGGGGGACAAGGTGCCCTGAATGCACCCAGAGATGCCCAACTAGACAGCTGAGACCGAAAGACAGCCTGGCTGATGGCATCAGGCAGGGTCCTGGGCAGGAGGGTCAGGTAGCACAAGGCTAGCAGTGCAGGAATTATTCAGAGAGGAACATGAATGATTCACGTGGAATGAGGCTGAGCAAGCATCAGCTGCCCGTGAAATGCAGGTCCAGAAGCGAGAGACGTAGTGATTCTTTCACCTGATAGAGCATTTCTGTACGTGAAGACACCAGAGGGCATCCGAGTGACTAAAGCATCTTTTTCCATCTTAATCAAAGTAAAGAATAACCAACCTCTGCATCACTATTGGAATCGATAATGTCACTTACTTCTTGCATTTATAGCCTACTTAGGATTTCTTAGATATTTTTACATTATTTTGTATTTTTAATATAACATCTAATACATGAGTGCCTTCTCATTCGAAAAGAGTCGATTCAGAATGAGTAAAACATGAAAGGCTCTCTCCACCTCCCTTGCTGAACTGTGCCCCGTTAGTTTTATTGAGCATGTATACTTTATTTCATCATTTACTTATTCATTCACTCATTATCTATTGGCTTCTATTTTGGTTCATTTCTATTTTTATCTTGATTCTTTCCCTAAATGCTTTGGTTTAATTTATTGCTTTGGTTCTCTCCTCACCTCCACTTTATAACTTCAATCTATTAAATAAATGTTTAATTCATTTGTTTGCCGTCTTGTTTTCTAATATAACAATTTTAAGTCTATACATTTTCCTCCAAACACTGCTTTGTCCTCATCCTCCTAATTTTGCTATGTACATAGTGTCCTCATTGTCATTTATTTCTAATTCGTTTGTGATTGGGGGTGGAGAGGGTTCCCTTTTTATTCAGAAAAGTTTTCATAAATGTTCTAAGTAAATAGCTTTTTTAATCTGTTGTTGTTGTTGTTGTTTTGCTGTGCTTTGTGTTAGTTTCTAATTTTACTACATTAAGATCAGAGGATGGCTTGTTTGGTTTCTGGTTTTTGGAAGTTTTTGAGGTTTTCATTTGTGGTCTACCAGATAATTTTTATGAGTGCTCCATGATCTTTCAAAAGAATAATAATTCTTTTTCTTTTGGTACAAAGTTCTCAGTGTATCTATTTAAATTTTTTTTAACATTTATTTATTTTTGAGAGACACGGAGCATGAATGGGAAAGGCGCAGAGAGAGAGAAGGAGACATAGAATCCATAGTGGGCTCCAGGCTCTGAGCTATCAGAATAGAGCCTGATGTAGGGCTTGAACCCATGAACCACATGACCTGAGCTGAAGTCGGACACTTAACCGACTGAGCTAACCAGGTGCCTCTCAATGTATCTATTAAATCAAGCTACTCATTGAATTATCTAACCTGGGGAGTCTTCATAGTCCCAGACCACCTATATCAGAATCCTCTGGACTGCTTATTAAAACTGTGAAATCTGCCACTCAGAGATACAGAATTGGATCTAGGGGGAGTGGGAGATGGACTGTTTGAAAACTGCATTTTCGATAAGACTTACAGGAAATTTTTATGCTCAATAGCAAACTACTGTAATAGATCCTACTTAATTTTTATTTAATCTGGTTGATTTCTATTAACTTGTCCATTTTCCTTTATATTTTTCTATGGTTGCTTTATATATTTTAAATCACTGTTGTTGTGTGCATATAGAGTCAAAATATTTTTCTGACAGAGCGTATCTTTTATCCAGTACAGTATCAATATCTGTCCCACTTAAAGTGGTAGGTGTACCTTTTCAGTTTGAAGGTTTGTGTCTTTCTTTAGCACTGGAAAGTTTTTCTATTATTATTATTGTTGTTGTTGTTGTTGCTACTATTATCTTCCATTGTGTCTGTTCTATTCTCTGGAGCTTCTATTGCACAAGCATTGGCCCAGATCTATCCTTCCAAGTCTCTTAATTTTTCTTTCATACCTTATTTGTGTCTTTTTGTACCATGTTCTTATAAAACTCTTTGGGTTGATTTTCTAACACTTCCCTTATCTCTTTCTGCTATTTAGTTTATTTCTTAAAATTTTTCATAGAATTAAAACTTTTAGGATTTCTAGTTGTTTCTTTTTCATGGATGAAATGTCTTCTTAAGTCTCTCTAGGGATATTAATTTTCTATATTCTAAAGTTTTCCTCTATTTATTCTATTAACTCTCTCTCATTGGATATTAGTTCTTTTATTAGTTAAATTCAGTGCCTATCTTTCAATGTGTTGATTTTCCCCGAATGTTTGCTCATGGCTGTCTGCTCATCTTTATATTTGAGAATCCCACTCCCTCTGCCCATTCTGTTTGATGTAATGTGACCGTGGTGATTGTGAGGTTGGGGTGCAACATGTTCTTGGATGCTGTGTACCTTAGGTATAGGAGCTCCTGCCTACTTGGGGTCGGTGACTTCCTGGGGCATTGCCTGACCTTCCTGCCCCACAGTCCACACTCTGGGCTTCAAGCTGTGGGTGAGCACCTCTGTACTTAATATGCTGGGGAGGAGTCAGTAGCCCCAACAGCAGCCTCCCGGTGAATGCCCCAGGGCTTCGTCTCCATCTTGACTCTGGACTCAGCTGTATACAGACACATGTACCACCCCTTCTCTAGATAATGTTACTGCCCATGTTTTGGTCTGAAGTTTGCCTTGCCTTTAGTTATTCATCGATGTAATCTCTGCTCTACTTTCAGGCATTCCTCAAAATTTCTAGTTGGCTGGCGGCATTGTTTGTCTCTATCCCCTCATCCCTGTGCAGTTTCCTGCAGCCAGCCCCCGCTCTGGGTAGGCTCAGACGATGCTGAGATGGCACGCTGATGCCAAGGCGTCTGCCAAGGGCCTCATGGCCAAGGAAGCAGGCGGACAGCCTCCCATGCCCTTCTGTCTCCCCGGCCCTGCTCTTTCCCTTACGTCATCCCACTCCCTAAGGCAAGGATAGATTTGCTCTTCATAATGATAGATGTTTGAGACTGGACTCCGTGGTACTTCATCAACAAATTTAACTTTGAATAAAAATTAGTAAAAGACAATCCAAGGTTGAATGGGACAGAAGGAAAGTATCAAAAACTAAACAGCACAGGGGTATTTGAAGCATATCACATATGACTCAGATTTTCCAAGTCACAGTTCCGCCAGAATCGGTGTCAGGAAAGGTGATTTCTAAAATACACAGTGTGGACCCTCAAGTTAGGGCTCAAGTCATTTCATTCTGGGAAGCTGGTGGTCCAGGAGCTGCCAGGTTTGAGGCTTGCGTTGGGTTCTCAAAGCCTGTTGCACTTGTAATTTCTTCTAAAATGGCTGTTTTTGTCTCCAGATTGGAAATTCCATGAGAGCAGACATGCTCTCTGCCTGGTTCATTCCTCTACCCCTAATATTTAGCAATCAGACACACTTATTGGGATAAATATACTCCACAGTAAATAGCTGTCGAATAAACGAGTAAATGAAAAGAAAAACAAATTAGTCAATTAACCCCTCCATGCACGGTAAAAATCCTTCCTGGCCCAGGCAGATTAATATAAATGTGCACTGTGATTCATATAAGGCAACGGTGTGAGTGGGAATTACTACAACGAACGCTGGTGCCGGACTTCAAGCATTCCAAATCCCAGTGTTACAAATCTGCCAACCGAGGGAGGGACGTTATTGGAGCCTGGTGGGGAGCGGGCGAGCTGGCTGCAGGTTAGCGACCTCCACCCCAGAGTCTCCCCCTTCTTCTTGAAAACTGTCAGAGTGTCCACTATGGCTTTGTGGTCTAAACACCCGATCTTCCTGTAGGCACAACCGGGAGGCTCTGAGACCTGAAGGTGAATATGCTGTCATATCAGTCTGAAGTTTTCTGTAAAAGCAAGACCTCTGTTAAAGCCATCACGGAACCCTGATTCATAGCTATTATCTCACTGCAACCCTTTAGCAACCTTGTCAGGTCGCCAGGCCACATTTTCCCATATTAGGAGGGTTGGGGGGGGTGCTTTTGGCCCAGAGACTAGCTTGGGGACACAGGGTGGCTGGAGTCGGGCCCAGAACCAGGCCCGGAACTTAGACCCAGCTGTTCCCTTTTCTGAGCGTCGTATGAGGTTTAATGCTCCATCCACCAACATGCAGCCGCTCTTCAGCACATTTAGGGACCTCAAGGCAGCTTTGTGTCAAAAGCTCTTACGGGCGGCTTTCATCAATTCCATGCAAACCGCCGGACAGTCCCCTGCTCTGGAGAGCACTTGATTCCAACGCATCGGTACCAAGCAGGGGATAGACATGCGCACGCGGTGAACGGGCTCTGCTGGTACTTAGATGGGTGCCCTGAGCCTGTGAGATGAGCACACCCACCGGGAAGCTGAGGTACAGAGGCAGCAGTGAGATACGGTGCGTGGAGAGGTTGGCGCGCTGGCCCGCGTGCAACAGAAACTTCATAATTGGCAGCTGCTGCTCTTGGTGTTCTGGTTATTGTTCCTGTTACTGCCAACACTTCATGTTTATGGCACCCGGGTCCCCTCTTTGCCTAGCCCAGCAGCAAGAGGCAGATCAGGCACGGGAGCCACTTATCCACTGACCATCAACCCCCTGCCGCGTTTTAGCTGCGGGTCCGGGGTCTGTTCCTCCCTCCGCCTCCCCGCTGGCCTCTCTGTACAGAGGACTATCTGTTGCAAGGGTGTGAACTTGACCTTTTCAACACTGAACACGGAGGGGCCCCTGGGGGGCTCGGTTGGTTAGGCATCGACTCTTGGTTTCAGCTCAGGTCGTGGTCTCACGGCTTGTGAGTTCGAGCCCCACATCTGGCTCTGTCCTGACACTATGGAGCCTGCTTGGGATTCTCTCTCCGTCCCTCTCTGTCTACCCCTCCCCTGCTCGCTCACTCGCTCTCTCTCTCTCTCTCTCTCTCTCTCTCTCTGGCTCTCCATCTCTCCAAAATAAATAAATAGAAACTTAAAAAAAATTTAAACACTGAACACTGAAATCACAAGATGGTAAAGCAAAGCTCTACAGTTAGTGTTCACAGAGAAATTTCTGGATGGCAGCTTCAAAGCCACCTGTGGATCCCCCTGTACGGTATTCCTTTGAAGCCGCGACAGGTTGGTTTTCAAAGCAACCAGTCCCAGGCTCTCATCTTTCCAGATGGAAAGGTTTTGAAACGGCCTTCACGGGGGAGGATTGTCACTTACTCTGTCTCCCCTTTGTCCCTGTGGCAGATGGTTTCCAATCACGCAGGTATTCTAAGAGCCTGGGCTCCTAAAGTTAGCTCACCCAGGGCGAGCGAGTGTATTATTTTCCTTTGTGAAAAAGACACCAGCCCTGCAGAATCTAGGCTTTTTTCTCATATGTATTTTGTAAATACAATCACGACATTGAAATTTGCACTAATATAACAGAAGCAAAAGCCAAATGAAATCAGAGGAATTATTGAGTTCAAATTTCTTTTTTTTAATGTTTATTTATTTTTGAGAGAGAGAGAGGATCCAAAGCAGAGTCTGCACCAACAGCAGAGAGCCCAACATGGGCATTGAACTCATGAACTGTAAGATCATGACCAGAGTTCAAGTTGAACATTTAACCACTGAGCCACGCAGGCGCCCCGAAATTCACATTCCTTGATCACAAGAGAGGTTTTTAAAGATATCTAGTCGGGGGGCGCCTGGATGGCTTAGTCGGTTAAGCAGCCAACTCTTGATTTCGGCTCAGGTCATGATCTCACAGTTTGTGAGTTCGGACCCCGCATCAGGCTTTGCACGGACAGTGGAGACTGCTTGGGATACTCTCTCTTTCTGCTTCTCCCTCTCTCTCTGTCTGTTTCTCAAAATAAATATGTAAACATTTAAATATTTTGAAAAATATTTCATTGGTTTAATTCATTGCGAAAAATAATATTAACGGGTCAGCATTGCCATTTTTAGAACCTCCATGTGTTTCCATTTAAGATGGACTTGAAATGACTGGCGGCGATGGGAAATGAGGTCGGGGGTCCACCCACACTGCCTGATCTCCTCTGGCTTTTGTTAGCTCAGCTCAGGCCTGAGGTTTTGAGCAGCGCATTCTGGCCCATGATCCAAGTGTGCATAATTGTCTAGTGTATATTTGGTCTCTAAATGGGTTCCGTGTTTAGCGTCAGACCTTTTACCAGAGTTTCCAACTCCATATTCTTTATTTTTATTTCACCCTGCATGGTTTGGATTTTGGTTTGGGAGGGTTTTATTTCCTGAAAAAGACTCAGGGGTGCTATATTCCCAGAGTTTCTTCCTGGTAGACTTGGTAGCCTGTTTTTTCTTTCTTTCTTTCTTTCTTTCTTTTTCTTTCTTTCTTTCTTTCTTTCTTTCTTTCTTTCTTTCTTTCTTTCTTTCTTTCTGTCTCTTTCTCTTTCTTTCCTTTTTTCTTTTTTTTTAAATATTTTATTTATTTTTGAGACAGAGAGACAGAGCATCAGCGGGGAGGGGCAGACAGAGAGGGAGACAGAATCAGAAGCAGGCTCCAGGCTCCGAGCTGTCAGCACAGGGCCCGACGCAGGGCTGGAACCCACAAACATGAGATCATGACCTGAGCTGAAGTCGGAGGCGCCTCTCCTTCTTCCTTTCTTTCTTTTTTTTTTTATTTGAGAGAGAGAGAGCATGCACTGGAGTAAGAGAAGGGCAGAGGGAGAGAGACAGAATCCCAGGCAGGCTCCATGCTCAGTGCAGACACTGACATGGGGCTCAATCCCATGACCCTGGGACCAGGACCGAAATCAAGAATCGGATGCTCAACTGACTGAGCCACCCAGACGCCCTGATGGCCTGTTGTTTTGAAATCTGGACCATTCGACTGGATATTTTAAGTCAGACAGACACTGGTCCATCATCTTCCGGAGTCAGGTGCCGCTGCCTGCTGCTCTCTGAGCCGCTCTCTGCGGGGACAGGATTTGTTCTGGAATAGAGAGCAGCTGCTGTGGTGATGGCTGACTGTCCAGGGTCCTCCACCCCAGCCTCCCTACCACTCCTGGGGGGAGCTTACTTATTTGCCAGAGCGAGGGACAGGATTTAAATGTAAATATAAATATGTCATTTTATCCTAATTACAAAATTGGATATGTATTTAAAATTTTAAAAAAATAAGTAGGGGCACCTGGGTGGCTCAGTCGGTTGAGCATCCAGCTCTTGATTTCGGTTCAGGTCACGATCTCACATCATGGGTTTGAGCCTCTGTATTAGGCTCGGCACTACACGTGGAGTCTGCTTGGGATTCTCTCTCTCCCTCTCTCTCCACCTCTCCTCTGTTCACACACACTCTCTCTCAAAAATAAATAAATAAACCTTAAAAAAAAAAAAAAAGTAAAACAAAGTGGAAAGAAAGTTCCCGTAATGCCATCCCCAGAAAGAACACTGTTCGTAGTTTGGTGACTATTTTTCCAGTCTTTTTTTTTTTTTTTTAATGTTTTGAGAGAGAGATTGAGCACGGTGGGGGAGGGTCAGAGAGAGAGACACACACGGACTCCGAAGCAGAGTCCAGGCTCCGAGCTGTCAGTACAGAGCCCGACACGGGGCTCAGACTCACAAACCGTGAGATCATCACCTGAGCCGAAGTCATACCTTAACCCATCAAGCCACCCAGGCACCCCTATTTTTCCAGACCTTTTTTATGCATATTTGCATATACACACAGAAACCAGTTTTTAAAAATTGGATGTATTCTATATGTGCATTTCTCAACCTGCTTGTTTTTGCTTAAACGTATGTCTCCCTAGCTGTCTGAGTAAGGGCACGAGAGCTACCTCATTTTCGAGGCTCTCTTGGTGCCCACTTGATGCACCATTGAGCCCACTTCTCTCACACATTGAGATCATTCTCTATTATCAACAATCCCTCCATGATCTTCTAAAACTGAAGGATAATTCTCAGAGAGACTTGGTCAAAGGGTGTACACCCTTCATTTCTAGCCCACCATCGCATACCCTGTTCACTTCTAGCCCATCATTGGTCATCTCTGCCTCCAAAATGCATCTCCAAATGCACCTGCTGTCCCCACCTCTGCACCCACCTCTACCTTCCCCCCTGCCGCTGTGCATCTGTGTGCCCTGTTTCCACCCCGGCCCCACCTCTCAAATTCCACTCGGTATCCAAGGGCCATCATGATCTATTTTTTTTTATTTTGAGAGAGAGAGAACATGAGCAGGGGAGGGCCAGAGAGAGGCAGAAAGGGCATCCCAAGGAGGCTCCACACTGTCAGTGCAGAGCCCAATGCTTCCTGACTGTAGAGTTTGGAGAGTACGAAGCCTTCTTGCATTCTGTCCCTCGTCTCTTCCTTTCGGTGCCAGCTGCCAGTGTTTCCGCTGGAGTACCGTTCTCAAAAACCAGATGGTCTCCGATGCACATCTCTGGGACTCCCTCCATGAGGCAAGAGGTTGCTTCACACATCTTTTCCTGGAGAACTTCCCTGTCCCTGGCTTCTGCTGAGATGCCTGACAGCATCCGGGAGTCCCAGGTCTTCAGAGAACCCTCCGCATGATCGAACACGCCAAACTTTGGATCCTTCTCAAGTGCTCGCAAAAGGTCATCCAGCTTGCTCAGGCATCTCTCCAGAGCATGTCTCTCTGACTGTGAATCTCCTCATTTTAGCATCTTGTGCAACCCAGATAGACTGAGAGTTCGCCACATCATCACATCTCCGTTCCACGTACCGCTTCTCACGTAACCATAGACACGGTTCAGCCAGGCTCCCGCCGCCACCTCACGGGATCCCTCCTTCCCTGGTTTCCATAACTCCTTATTTCCCGAGTCGCCACAAGCACCATATTTGGCGTCTGTCACATTTCTACCATCATCTTTTTACAATGATTTATCTAAGGTGATCAAAGTATTCTAGTGCCTCTCTGCCTCCATGAGCTCTCGCTGATGCACAGGGGCCAGGGGTTAGGACGTGGACGTCTCTGAGGAGTCCTTATTCAGCACGCCGCTAGTAACAGCGAGTTAACTGGCCACTCACAGACACCAGCAAGCAGTCCTGATCGCTTCTCATTTTCTCAGAGCTGTGTTAGACGACACGAGCTATGGTAGTAGTGTCGCTGGGCTGACCGGACACCTGGGTTTTCCCAGAGTCCCGTTTAACATTTTTGTCCCAGGGGAAGTGGACTGGTGCCTTCTTCCCTGTCAGAAGCATCCTGGCCAGCTGGTGATCAATTTTCTGGTCACTCCAAGCATAGAGCTTTATGCTTGGCCTTTAGATTGTAAGTCTACCGTCTCACGGAGATGTTTGAAAAAAATGGCCACGTGGGTATGGTTAAGTGCTAGATCTTAGGCTACTTAGGTGCTTCCAAACATCCTTTAGTATCTAGGATAGGGCCCCCCTCCCCGCAACTCTCTGCCAGACATTTTACCATCTAGAATTTCGGGGTCATTTGGAGGCCTTTGGGGTTTCGTATTCAACGTGTGTTCCCACCAGCATTAATATCACCTCATTAGATGTGCACCTTCTCAGGCCTCATGCAGGACCCACCAAATCAGAAACTCCAGGGGTTGGACCAAACCAAAACGTTTGTAACACACACGCGCGCACACGCGTGCATGCATGCACTCTTCGTGACATCGCAGGTGTGTGACCACAGAGTGGCTCATTTGTCCCTGCCGTTCTCATCTTCAGGGCGATGACAACACGTGTGTTGAGATGATGTTGGTAAAAGTCCGTTTGCTGGAAATAGTGCATTAGTTCTAATGACCTAGTTTCAGATGAGTTTTTCTCAAAGTAACATATTTCTTTTCTTTTTCGGTTTTTTTTTTTTTTTTTTTGGCCTCTCTTCTTGACTTTTGGCAGGAGCTAAGAAAAAGCCTGGAATGTAGTGTCAATCGACAAAGGAAACAAAGGGATGGCTCCAGCGACGAGTATGACTCTATCGAAGAAGATGTGCTCTCTGAGCCTGAGCCTGAGGAGCGGGTGCTGGGGGGCCACCCCAGAGATGACCCCGTCCTTTCCAGCGGGGACTCAGTGCTGAAGGATGTCCCCGGTGACCAGGAGATGGAAGGAAACCCTCCCCAGGGCCCAGACACCCTCGTGGTGCTGGAATTTAACCCAGCTTCCAAAAGTGAGCTCCGTCTTATGTGGCATGTCTTTGCCTTTGGCGTCTCTGGGTCTAACAGCGGGACTGGTGTTTCTGGCAGAACTTGGGGTTCAGTCTGGGTGGTCCGACTCACAGGCCAGGGAGGCATATCCGGCAGGTCTCTCTGCCAGTTGCAAGACGCAGGGGCTCCCAAAGGCCTACAGATGACCCTGAAGTCCCAGATGGCAGGTGTCTGAAAGTTGGTGTTGGGGGGTAGCCTGTGCGTTGTGGGAAGTGTAGCAAGGTCTGCGTGCCACTAGTGCGTACCGGCTTCAGCAGAAGGGGCTGTATTGGCTTGGATAATGAGGAGCCCGGGGCCGCCAGGAACTCTCCCCTCTCCTTCCCCACCCCCTTCTCTTCTCCTTCCCTTCCTCCGTCTCATCTCTGCCCTCACGTGTCTTAGTACCATTCTGAGGTGGGCTCTTTACATACAGACACAGAATTGAGACACTGGATTAATGCCTCCATCAGAAAATGGATTTTTCTTCCTAAAAGCTCCAGGCCTGGCTCTTGAACCCGCATTGGGTCACATCTCTGAATAGTCACTGTGGCCCTGATTGACCAGATCCAGCCAATAAGGCTATGGGTGTGGTCCCCACCAGCCAAACCTCATGGACAGACAGTTGTTCCCAAAGGAAAGTCAAGGTGAACCTTGAAGGAGGGGAGCGCACTGGGCAGGCAGAAACAGCAGCTGGGCACAGGAGGAGGTTTTCCAGAGAGGACCCTGGAAAGCAGAGGAAAGAAAAGAGTTGACGAGGGGGTGGGGAGGGGCCTACCTGTCACAGTCCCTGTGCCCATGCCCGAGCTGTCTTGGTCTGTGCCTGCTCTTCCCTCTCCTTTCTGAGCACATCCTTCTCGAAGCTGGGTGTGACACGAGCTTGGAACCAGATGTCAAGGCCAACCAGCTGGGAAGCGTGAGTGACCTTCAGGGAAGAGGAATAAGGGAATGTTTGAAATCAGGCAGAGTGTATCAGTCTGCTCGTGCTGCATACCAAAGTACCACAAACATGTGAGGAGCTCAAATAGCAACAGAAACGTATTTTCTTATAGTGCTGGAGGCTCTAAGTCCAAGGTCAGGCTGTCAGCAGGTTGTTTTCTCCTTCAGCCTCCCTCTTTGGCATGGACATGGGCATCTTCTCCCTTGTGCCATCACATGACCTCTCCTCTATGTGTGGCTGGGTGTCCAATTCTCTTCTCCTGACAAGGACATCGGTCAGATTGGATTAGTGCCCACCCTAATTGACTCATTTTTCCTTAATTACCCCATTAAAGACCCTGTCTCCAAATGCAGTCACAGTCTGAGGGCCTGGGGATTAGGACTTGAACATATGAGGGGTTTTAAGAATTAATTAATTAATTATTGAGAGAGAGAGAGACCAGGGGAGGGGCAGAGAGACAGGGAGAGAGAGAATCCCAAGCAGGCTCCGCTCTCAGCACAGAGCCCAAAGCAGGGCTCAGACTCAGGAACCATGAAATCACGACCTGAGCTGAAGTCAAGAGTCAGATGCTTAACCGACTTGAGCCACCCAGGCGCCCCTTGAACATATGGGTTTTGGGGAGACACAGTAATGGGCAGCCCTGGGAATGTCCACACCCAGTGGCTGACGCCTTCAGAGAAGAGAGCATTTGTCTGAGACATGCTGTCATTGTGCTCTCTCGCCTCCAGACCTTTGCCTGGACTGCTCCCTCTGTCTAGATGACCACATCTCTCCCCTGCCCTCAGATCCCTGAGCCCTGCCTCCCTACTCTCCCCTCAAGCCTCAGCTCCGGGGCCACTTCTTCCAGGAAGCCTTCTTTGCCCTCCTGGTGCAGCCAGGTCGGTCGGGGCCTCCTCGGCTCTTGCGGTGTCGTTGTCATCATGGTGCTGGTCTTGCCGTGGACTCCCGGGTGTCTCTCTGCCCCTCTGGTCTGTGGCTCTGCTGGGGCACGGACCAGCGCTTCCCCTCCGGTGCCGCCCCGCACTCAACCTGGCATGTTCAAGCCACCCAGGGGACTTTGGTCAAACCTGCGGAGGTTTTATGCCCACCTGCTACCATGCCCTGCGCTCAAAGAATGTTAACACGCTCATGATTTGCACTGAGACTGCCAGCAGCGGTGTGTGGCTTCTCCAAGGGGCGGGGAGGCCAGGGGAGGGCTGTAAGGAGACTGCGCGAGCCCCCTGTCTCAGAAAGAGGGCACAGCAGTCACTTGCGGGCTGACAGGCCAGGCCACAGACAGAGAACAGCTGCACCCCCAGCACCGTAGGAGAGGGACCCTGGAGCCTAAAACAAAAAGTGAGAACTTCGCTTTCTTGACATTTGGCATTTTTTCACCATTAGATTGTTGGGCAGGCCCCACACTGACCGCGACCACATCTGCCCTGGGCCAGGGCTCCCTAAGCTGGAGCCACAGAGGGGCGGATGCCTGCCTCCCAGGGCCCCTCGTCTGCAGCTTCTGGCTGCTTCGTTAGCCCCAGCAGGACAGGAGCAGGTGGAGGGTGAGGGGCCTGTTGCAAGGTGGCCCCAGACCCTAAACCAATAATGACAATTGCCAGCATTTGCAGAACCCTGACGAACAGGTGCCAAGCACTGTTCCAAGGGCATGGCACGTGTAGTCCTTACCACAACACCAGAGCAAACTCGGTCATTGTGCTTGATTTACGGATGGGGAAACTGAGGCACAGAGCGGTCAGATAATATGCCCAAGGTCACACAGCTAGGGAGGGGCAGAGTGGGGTGGAGGTGTCTGAGCCCAGAACCCGAGCTCTTAATCACTAGGCTAAATAAATAAGCCAGATCAAGTTATAAAGCAGTAGTTGAGCTTTGTAGAGCCAGTAAGTAACCCCGCTCCACTCTCTTCCCTCCTAATTGAAACAAATTAGAGCATGGGTTTGGGAATCTGCTAGAAGGAGAGCAAACGACCCACCTTCCCAACTGAGAAGGGCCACATTGCTGGCCGCTCAGTGCTGCCCCACTCAAGTTGGCAGACCCCCCCATCCCAGATGCTGGCAGAGCCGGGCCACTAAGGGCACCAGTGGAGGGGAGGGATAAGGCACGTGTGCCCTGCGGGCAAGCCCTCTGGGGGAGCGGGAAGAGGGGCTGCCCGCCCTGTCCCATCCCACGTGTCCTCTGGTGCGAGAGGGCTGGCGCATGCACAGCACAGAGAAAAGCAGAAGTTATTTTTCCCAAACCTGGAAAGGCAAAGGCCAGGTCATGGGTCAGCTTAGGAATTCAGGGAGGAGGAGACGACGGTGCCAAGAGCCTTGAACGTTAATAAGATTATAAAATAGGACACAGGTTGGGGGGGGACTTGGGGGTCAGAGTAGGACCTTGCCGGCTGGAGTGGCCAGAGGAGACGATGGTGAGGCTGGGCGGGAATGGAGGGAGCCACTGTGGGAACAGCATTCCGGGGGCAGGGAGTAGCGATTGCAAAGGGCTCGAAGAGGGAACGATCTTGGCGCACCCGGGGACAGAGAAAGGGCCGGCGAGTGTGTGACAAGTGTGGTGCGCGAGGAGGCTGCAGGGGGGTCCCAGGCCACCTTCCGTGAAGACTCCAGGACTCCAGGGTAGCACCAAGCTTCTGGATACTTTGGAGCCCTAGAAAATATCCTCATGTAGACTTTCGAGAGGCAAAGGCAGGCCTGGGGGCCGCAGTTCTAGGGGGTCATCTTATCCAGAGGAGGGGGTGGTAGACAGGGAATATGGAGGCTCAGGGCAGGGCTCCAAGCCAGGCGGGCCTGGCGAAAACCCGCTTCTATCACTCCCTAGCTCTGTGACCTTGGACCAACAACCTGAACCTCAGAGCCCTCTTCTGTAATAGGATGTATTAGTCCTCTGTCGCTGCTGTTACAAATTATGGTGAACTTGGTGCATCGGGCATCGTTTCCTGTCCCCCCCTCACCCCCCGCGGCGCAGGCACCCTCCCTGGGGATGTGTTGGCCTGAAAGCGCAGCTGTGTGCCTTTCGCTGTTCACACGCTCTGTTCCCTGTGTCTGGAATGCGCCATCCCCATGCCTCTGGTAACATGCGGGTCACCTGTCAGGGCCCTCTCGCTGTCTGCTGCACACCTGCTGGCCCCATGCTCCCAGCTGCGTGCCCCTCCGTGGTGCCGGAACCTCCTTCTGCCCCAGAAATGTGAAAATCTGAAAACCTATACCTAGAATGTATCCCAGATTGTTTCATTTATTTGCCAAAATGTACCGCATCGTGCACACCTCTGTTCCCAGCTAGCGCGGTGCCAGGCGCAGTGTAGGGGTTCAGCAAATATTGGTTGAATGAATAAGTGACCAAACCAACAGACCCCCAAGCAGGATAGGACAGGAGCTGCTTGCGCTCCGTGTCTGATATATAAACCACTGTTTTCTTACAGGTAATAAGAAGGAAAGGAATTTGTCTGCCAAGCGGAAGGACAACGCTGAGGTTTTCATTCCCAGCAGACCCGAGCTGAACCTGAACCCCCAGCCCTCTGCTGTGCTCCCAGACCAGGAGAAGGCATGTCCAAGTAAGAGTTCTGACAGTGCTGGAGCAGGGCTGAGGCTGGGCCTGGGTCCCTCTCAGGGGGGTGCTGTGACAGCGTCTTCGCTGTGTTACCTCTTTGTCAAGGCCTGAGCTCACCTTTCCTAGATGTGTTGCTAGTCAAGGTCTCCAGAGAAACTGAACCAATAGAGTGTGCGTGCGTGTGTGTGTGTGTGTAAAAGTCCAATCTGCCAGATGGGTCGGCAGAACCAGGAAGAGCTAGTGTCCCAGTACATAGGCCATCACACTGGAAGGGTCAGAGTTGCAGGTGAGAGTCCGTCTTGTTTGTTCGAGCCAGGCCCTTCAACTGATTGGACGAGGCCCACCCACACCATGGAGGGGAATCTGCTTTATTCCCCACCTGAAATGGAACCTTCATCCAGAAATGCCTTTTCAGAAACCAGAGTAGTGTTTAACCAGATATCTGGGCTCCCTGCGCCCAGGTCAAATAGACACAATAAAAATAAAACCAAGCATCACAGCTACTCACCCATTCGATAACCCAGACGTGGCTATAATTGAAAACCTATTTTAGTTTTGGTTTTGCTTTTAGATGATGATTATTTTTTTACTTTATATGGATGTCGATACATGCCAATGGTACTAAATTCTAATCGTACCGAAGAGTTTGTGGTGAAGTCAGCCTCTTGCTCTCCTAATGAGACGAGAGGTCACACTCGTTGAGTACTTACTGCGAGCCAGGCCCCACCATCAGCTTTTGGTTATGTCATTTGTAATAAATTATAATCCTCACACACAGCCTTTGAGGGAGACCCAAAGATTGTTCCCATTTCACAGACGAGGGCTGAGGCACAGAGCGGTGTTGAGTCCCACAGCTGCAAAGTGGCCGATGGAGGCCCCAAGTCCTGGTGGAGTGATTCCATGCTGTGTCCCGGGGATCTGGAGGGCCCATTTCCTGCAGGGACAGGCCCAGGGACCTGGTGGTGGGAACAGTCTGGTGATCTGCACACATGCTCCCCGAGCCTCAGGCCTGGGCTCGAATGTCCTGTCCCAGCAGCTCAGGCCAGACGGAAGAAGAGAAATAACAACAACAGTTGTCACTTCCTGAACGTGCGCTCCAGCTCTGTAAATACTGTCTCTGTTCGGATTTCCCCGGAAGCCAGCCCTGAGATAAGGATTTGAGAACGAGTCATTTAGTTGCAAGCTGGGTCCCTGTGGGGAATGGGAAAGGAAGGAGCCCAAATTGTATCGCCAAACAAGTTGGCTGGGTGGGGGGTGCCTCCTGGCTGGGGCGTTCTGGGGGACAGTGCTGGACCCAAGCCTCCGCGACTTCCTCCCGGAGCAAGGGGGCCAGGTTCTTACACACCCCTCTGCGGTGCCCCCTGCCACAGGGCTGTGGACAGAGGTTTGTCTGAGGGGCTGTAGGCAGGGCGGCACCAGTATCTGATTAATTCTTACCACCACCCAAACCCCAGCTGAAGGAGAAGACACGCTAATACAAGGCAAGGCATGTCTGGTGGCAAGTGATTTTAAAAGCGCGTCTTTAAGGGAAAGAGTCCGGAGCGCCTGGGTGGCTCAGTTGGTTAAGCATCCGGCTTCAGCTCTGGTCATGATCTCACGGTTCGTGGGTTCAAGCCCCGTGTCGGGCTCTGTGCTGACAGCTAGCTCAGAGCCTGGAGCCTGCTTCAGATTCTGTATCTCTCTCTCTCTGACCCTCCCCTGCTCATGCTGTCTTTGTCTCGCAAAAATAAATTTAAGGGGGAAAAAAAAATAAGGGAAAGAGTACGCATCAACCCGTGTAACTAAAAAGTTCAATAGATGGAGGGGTTTTAGGCACAGCTGCATCCAGGAGATTAAAATCAGCAGCCGTCCTCCGTCCATCTTTCCAGCCAATGTTCTTTGTGCCCTTTGTGCGTGGGCGGGCTCTTAAGGGTGGTCAGACAGCCACCAGCAGCCCATAGCCCAGCAAGGCTGGCGGAAACAAGCCTGACCACCTACTAGCTCTGTGGCCCCAGGCAGGTTACTTAACCTCTCTGAGCCTCATTCTTCCATCTGCCAAGAGGGAGAAGCAGCACATCCTCCTCCGAAGGTTTGCTCTCCGGATGAAAGAGCTGGATGCACAGGACGCTCAGAGGACCACCTGGCGGAAAGCGAGTCCTCGGCAGGGTCGGCTGGCACTGTTCCCCAAACGGCCAGCAAAGCCTTGGAGCTGGAGTCAGGGGTGGTTCTGTGAAGGAGACACCGGTGTTCTCCCCAGAGGCAGAGGGACTGGGTGCCAGGCAGCAAGCTCCAGGAAGGCCCTGGATGGTGCCACCCCTTCTCCCATTTCACAGATGAGGAACATAGAGGTTACCTGCCTGGAATAACAGGGCAGCAAAGCCAGGATTCACACCCAGGCTCCAGGGCCCATGCTCTGGATGGCTGTGCCAGGCTGCCCTCGCCCCTGCCCCCTCCCCCGGGGCTGGCTGGTCACAGAGGCGGCTTTGGAGGCACCTGGGGGGTGGCCCTGACAAGCTTGTTTGTGGCGCAGGCAGTGTTCGGCACAGGTTTCCAGCCCGGTGCAGGGAGCACGGGGCTGGGGAATCAGGGCAGCAGTCAGGGCCGGCAGCGAGCGCCCTGGGAACGTGCCCTGGTCCGTGGGCAGGGCCAGCAGGGGAGGCTGGGCCGTGGGGCCCGGGCCCGGGGCCGCAGGTCAGGGCCTGCCCCAGTCCGGCCCCGTCCATCCCCAGATGGGGTTCTGGGTAAGGCAGCAGGTCATTTGCTGTCTTCTTTGACCTCACCAGAAACCTGTGCGCTAAGCACCTACTACATGCTTGCCCTGGTCCAGGCCTTGGTGATCCAATGAGCAACGTGCTGTTCCTCCTCTCTTGGTGTTAATATTTCAGTGTGTTGGGATAGATAACAACCATGGCAACTGCTTAACGCTGGGCAGCGTGGTTAGAGGAGGCCTCCCCGAGGAGGGGGAACGTGACCTGAGACCCAGATCAGGTCAAGGACTAGCCCTTTGTGGAAGGGGAAAAAGCCAGTGCAAAGGCCCTGCGGTAGGAAAGAGCCGCTCAGTTGGCTCAAGAATCAGCAAGAAGGCGGCAGGCCAGAGCATGGCAGCTGAGGTGGGGTCACAGGGGTGACGGGCCAGGAGAGGAACTTGGTACAGACCCGCTTTGCATCTGCCACATGGAGTGTGGCGTGTCGGGAGCCAGGATGGATGTGGCACTGCAGGATGGAGAAGGCGGTGGCTCAGTCCCCGAGTCTCACCAGTGGCTGGCTTCCTGGCGGCAGCTGGGCTTGGTGAGGAGTCTGTTGTTTATCCCAAGCAAGCAGGGGCGACAAGCTGGGGGATGGGAGCCTGCCGTGATAGGACGGAGAGCCAAGGGAGTGAGGGGGACTCCCTGTCACCTGGCTGGCGTAGGTTCTGAGACCGAGCAAGGGAGCATGGAGACCCAAGCAAGCCAGGTCCCTGGAGCCAGGACCTGTGTGTGGACAGCCAGTGATCAGTGCTAAACGGGGCGGCAGTGGCCTGATCTGTGTCCGGCCTCAGCAGCGAGCGCCCCGGACCCACCACCAGACAGAGCCCGCGGCGACCGAGTCATCGGCATCCTACCCACACAAAGAGCCCGAATCCGGTGGGCAGAGTTAGGACCAAACTGGTTCCTGGGACTTCTTGGCAAAACCAGAGCCAAGAGAGATGCTGGTGCTGGGGTGGGGGGCGGAGGAAGGGAGACATGGAAAGGGAATCGCTGTGGAAGTGAGATGTTGACAAGGGCATGTCAAGGTCACAGCCACTGATGGGGTTAGAGATACCATGTTTGTAAATAGGTAGTGTGAGACATCGTCTATGGGGGGGAGGTAAGATGTAACATGTACAATGCCAGAAAAACCTGGTGGAGTTTGGATCCATCTGCCTTGGTTGGATGAACAGCCAAGAAGCTGGGGAGGAGAGAGAGAGAGAGAGAGAGAGAGAGAGAGAGAGAGAGAGAAGGGGCGGGGGGGGGGGGACAAGCGAAGGGCCCCCTGGTGGCCAGCAGCAAGGGGAGGGTGCAGATGCTCATCCCGCGTGATGATGGCTCCGTTAACCGCAGCTTCAGTCCACAAAATTCGGGTCTGTACTGCTGGTGTTCACTCTTTGTGAAAAAGTGAAAAAGGGCTTTCCAGAAGGTTCCGCCCCAACGAGCTATTAAAGGAAATGAAACCCAGGGTAGCGTACCTCGGCGCGGGAAGCCTTCTGGAGCCCCCGGCAGGAGTGAGAGCAGGACCATGGTGGTCAAGCACCCTTCCCAGCTGCCCCTCCGGGCTCTCTAGGACTCCCCTCCTTCACGTGTGCGTCCCGGTCACTAAGTGTTCCGTGTCGGGGTAGTAAAATGCAGAGCCAGCATTTACAAAGCACTGAACCAAAAGAGCCCTTTTATACCACACATGTAATCTTGCATTTAATATCGAAATCACCCCGTGCAGCCATTAGCAACACCAGTATACAAAGGAAACCAAGGCACAGAGAGGTTGAGGAATCTGTCTAAAGTCACACAGTCAGTGAGGGCCGAACCCAGTGTTTGAAAACCTGGCCTGAGAGTCTGTTTCCTTAACGGCTCCACAGCACGGCCCCTCGCCTGCCAACGAAAACGTGATGTGCTTACAACACACCCGCATCAGGCTGGTCCTAACCGAAAACGAGCCTAAAATCACAGACCTGAGTCACAGGAGAATCATGCATCAACTAATAGTGCATTTGTTTCCTGAGGCTGCTTCCTTAACAAAATACCTCAGTCTGATGGAGTCAAGCAGCAGAAATGTACTGCCTCACGGTTCTGGAACCCAGAGTGCAAGACTGAGGTATCAGCAGGGCCGTGTTCCTTCTGGAGGCTCGAGGGCAGACTCTGTCCCAGGCCCCCCTCCTAGGTCCTGGTAGTCCCTTGTCCCGGGCGACCTAACGCCACCGTTCATGTGGCCCTTTGCTGCGTGCGCATCTGTCTCCGTGTCCGGTCTTCCCCTTGCTGTAAGGACTCCAGTCAGACTGGGTGAAGGCCCACCCTCGCGACCTCCTTTTAACCCAGTTATCTGCAAATATCCCATTTCCAAGGAAGCTCATGTTGCCAAGGGTCTGGGGGTTAGGGCTTCAGCATCCTTCCCGGGGACTCAGTTCAACCCATAACACAGACCTTCAGGGACAACATTTTGAGGAGTAGAGCTTAATTAATTAACCCATGGCCGGCCATTCTCCAGAAAGCTCTGGCGTATTTTAACAAACTACGTGTAGCCTGTGGCATGAGACCTAACAAATATGTAAGGAAGTGAGGGGGGAGGAGAAAAGGAGAGAAAACACGATGAAGCCGGGGGTCAGGGAGCAAATGGTCACGCGAGGAGGTTACAGTTGTGACTCGGAGCTTCCTGGCCACCGCGGCAAAGAAGCATCATTCATATAAAAAAGGCACGTCACTGGGTCCATCTGATCAAAGTCAGATCACCCGCTGTCCCTGGTACTTGGTTCTTAGAGCAGTTTGTCCCATCGGCTCCCCGGAAGAGGACACTGTCTGAGGTGATGGAATCTTCATTTTGAGCAGGTTTGGAGCTCAGCCTGTCAAATATATCTGGCCCCTACACAGGCCAAATCTGAAGGAAGGAAAGTTGAAAATCATCGCGTTGTCCCCACCCTCGCACTGGAGCCACTTTTCACACAGGGAGTAGGCCCTGGAGGTCAGAAGTGCAGGTGGCCAATGAAACCCTTGGAAATCCCTCAGACTGATGATGGGGGGCAGCATGGCCGTGTGTCTCTGTAGACAGCCCCAGAGCGTCAGCTCCCCTCCAGGGTGGGGACAACCCCAGCCTCTTGGCTGAGCCCCAAATGAGGCCGTTGGCTCTGTTTAGGATGCGGGTTGCAGTGAAAATGTGTGTTATTTATCTTTTATTGATGGATTGATTTAAATTTTTCTTTAAATGTTTGTTTATTTTTGAGAGAGAGAGAGAAAGAGATGGAGAGTAATGCAAGAGGAGCAGAGAGAGAGGGAGACACAGAATCTGAAGCAGGCTCCAGGCTCCGAGCTGTCAGCACAGAGCCCGACGCGGGGCTCAAACCCACAAACAGTGAGATCAAGACCTGAGCCCAAGTCAGATGTTTAACCAGCCGAGTCACCCAGGTGCCCCAAAAATGTGTGTTTTTAGATGCTGGTGTTGTGCTGGGGTGCTGGGTGTGCACAGCCCCAGAGGCACAAGGAACCAGATACTTTGTGACAAGACGGTGAAATCAAATCAGCTCACCCTCTCCAGGCAAAATCTGGACTGCTTATATGCCTTATATTTGTGGGAGGCTCTCTTTTGAGGGCCATGCACAAATCAGCCTCTTCATATCTCCCTGGTGAATGGAACCTTTTGTCACCGCATTGTCCCCTTTTCAATCTAGTGATCCTCTTTGGCCTAAAACCCAACTTTCTTTTGGTCAGTGTTTACCTGGTGTGTCTTCTTTTCCTCCTTTGCTTTGAAACTCTCTCCTTCCTTACGTTGAAGTTTGTCTCTCATAAGCAGCCTGTAATTGGGTTTTATTTTTATCCTCTAACAATCTACGTGTTTTAATGGGCACATTTAATCCATTTACATTTAATGTAATTGCTGATATACTTGAGTTTAAATCTACTATTGTATTGTTTGCTTTTTATTGGTTCTGCCTGTTTTATGTTCCTCTCTCTCTCCTTTCTTGCCCTCTTTGAACTGATTACTTTGTTATTCCTCCTTTCTCTCTCTATTAGCTTGTTAGTTATACATTCTTTTATTATTCTTTCAGTCATTACCCAAGATTGCAACATGCACTCCTGACTTATCTGAGTCTACTTTAAATTAGCAAGTTTACCACTTCTCATTCAGTGAAAGGACCTTGCAACTCTGTAACTCTATTTATTTCCCTCCCAACTTAAATGCTATTATTGTCATGCTTTTTAATTCTCTCTAGATTTTAAACCTCACTAGATGACGGCATCGCCATTATTATCACTATTATTTGTAATTTCACACAGTAGTAATCCGGACTCCCCATGCTGCTAACCTCTCTGTGCCCTTCGATCCTGGCTCTTGCTGGGTCACCCTGACTCTCAGGCTGTGACCCCGAGTCTGTCACCAGCTCCGATCTGCCTCCCAGCTTTGCAGCCGCTCGGCTCAGAACCAACCGCTCCTCATGGGTTCACCTCTCTGAGTTTCCTTCTCCGGCCTACTTTTGGCCCTGTAATCCTTCACATCCCTGTTCATTCTCCATGCCTTCAAACAAATATCTTTTTTTCAATCAGATTTGTCTGACACCTGAGCCAGCTTTTCCAGTTGTGCTCTAAGAAGGAGTTGGTCTGGATTAACACTACCAGAAGCACCACCCATTGCCTGCACTCTATAGCGTTGTTTCTCTCATTGCCCCTTTTCTTTTGGCCAAGGTCATAAGATTGAATTTGTGTCGATTACATGTGCATAAAATGCCGGAGAACTTCATTGCTCTCTGTCACTGGAACTGTCCTGGTCTAATGAAGGGGCCTCATGTCTCGTGTCCCTCCCGTCTCTACCCAGGAGTCTTCCATGAGACTTTCAGAGACCTGTTGGCTTATTGAGGGGGAAAGAGCATTAGTCTTGAATGTAGAAAGTTTCCTGTCCAAGTTGTCAGAATGCTCTAGGGAAGTGATATGTCTGAACCACTTTTCCCAGACAAGCTGCTGACCATAGAAATAAGGTAACACCCTCAGCGTGATGGACTAGAGACCCTGACAGCCCGGCACTTAGCATCTCTTTCAGGCGCCAGCAGCAGAAAGACCATGCTGCCCAAGTCCAGAGTCTTATAGTTAGTCCGTGTTCATTACTAATAGCAAGGGACAGAAATCCAAACTGGCTAACGCAACAAAGGAAAATGTATTGCTCACAGACCTGCAGAGTCCAGGACTGTAGATGTGGCTTTAGGCATGGTGGGATCTAGGTGCCCAGATGACATCACCAGGAAGCTGTTTCATCATCACTTAGCTCTTCTCTCCTCCAGTCCAGCGGGTCTCAAACTTGGAAGGTGCATTAGAATTCTTTGCCAAGAAAATGAAAACACAGACCGTTGGGCCCCAGCCTCAGCTTTTAATTTGATCCCGTAACAGATTCCGATGATGCTGATATTACCAAGCCGGATATCACACTTTGAGAACGACATCTCTAGTCTCAAGCATGGCCCACCGAGGGCTCCCCACACAACCCCCCTCACACACCTGCCATTGCCTCTAGGCTCTCTACTGGCCCAACAGCCCTAGAGAAAGGGACTGCTCCTTTGCTAATAATTCCAGCAGAGCCCAAGAACCAGCTCTCCCCTGAATGGATCCCCAATCTCCGTGCTCAGGGAAAGGCTGGGCGAGGAGCAGGGTCGGATCTGTCTAAACTCTGTAGTCTGAGAAGAAAGGCGAAGGGCTGGTTTCCCCAAAGGAAAACATGGGCCCTGTGATGGTGGTCCTGCAGCAGGGAAGGCAAGAGCAAACTGCTGTTCATTTCATGTACAAATTAAGCACCAGATGCTCCAGGGGCAGGATGTGGGTCCAAGGGCGTCTTCCCTAGGAGGACAGAGGAGAGTCACATAGCCTGGGTGTCATGGGGAGTCCTGATTGCCTGCCTCAAAATTCACGTGCATTCCCGGGGCTGAAAAAAGAGACACTGGTCAGATGATGTGGGTTCAAGTTCCAGACAGCACCTGCCCACAGAGAGGCCCAGAAATGCTTTCCAGACGGAGGAACACAGGCCATGTGTATCAGCTACTCATAGCCACTTAACAAACTGCCCGCAAAAATGCGGTGGCCTGAAACAACAACCCATTTTTGTTCAGGAGTCTGCAGGTGGGCTGGGTGGCTCCAGGGTGGACTGCTGAGCTGGGTGGTCTCAGACAGTGAGTCCCTCACATGGCTGGCAGGCCACTTAACCCTAGGACCTCAGCAGGGATGCCCGTGTCTGTTGCACGTGGTCTCATTAGCCAGTGCCCAGTGGCATTGGGGAAGCAAGAGGACACACCCCATTGTGTAAGTGCTTTATTTTTTAATTTGTTTACCATTTATTTATTTTTGAGAGACAGAGACAGAGCATGGGTGGGGGAGGGGGAGAGAGAGAGGGAGACACAGAATCCGAAGCAGGCTCCAGGCTCTGAGCTGTCAGCACAGAGCCTGATGCGGGGCTAGAACCCACAAACTGTGAGATCATAACCTGAGCCGAAGTCAGACGCTTAACCGACTGAGTCACCCAGGCACCCCTGTAACTGGTTTTTAAAGACTATACTTGGTCGTGACTGTCCAGTGGCCTGTTGGCCACAGGAAGTCTCCGAGCTGAGCCCAGCTAGAGAAATCGACTCCCTCCCTTGGTGGATGAGGCTGCATGGGGGTCGGCCGGGGAGGAGTTTGTGGACACTGGTCACAGCCTCTGACACCACGGGCCTCGTGGCCTGGTGAGGCTGCGAGGTTGTGAGCTGCAGGAAGGGTTGAGTACTCGGGTGTAGACCATTGTGCTCGGTATGGCCCCCTTCCCACCTGCCAGTTGGAGTTTAGAGGTGAGTGCGGGCATCTCAGGATTTTATTTTGTTCAATTTTTTTTTCATGTTTATTTGCTATGTTTGAGAGAGAGAGAGAAGGAGAGAGCACAGGGGAGGGATGGAGAGAGAGGGAGACAGAGGGTCCAAAGTGGGCTCTGCATGGACAGCAGAGAGTCTGATATGGGGCTCGAACTCATGAACTCTGAGACCATGACCTCAGCCAAAGTCCAACGCTTAACAGACCGAGCCACCTGGGTGCCCCTGCATCTCAGGATTTTAGGGGTGAGTGTGGGGGTCTCAGGACAGAACAGGGCTGAGTCAGCTGTTCCCCTGGACCTTTTGCCTCACAAGTGCAGTTTCCAAGCTGATAGTCATGTGACCATAGGGAGTGGAGGTGCCCTGTGGAACCCTGAGGGGTTGTGACCTGTCTAAGGGGGCCCCACGACCCAACTCCAGCATACAGTCACCACATGGGAATGCCATCTGGTCGGAAGTTACTGGATCATATGATTTTTTAAATGTTTGTTTATATTTATTTATTTATTTATTTATTTATTTAGAGAGAGAGAGAGAGAGAGAGAGAGAGACAGTGAGTGGGGGAGGGGGAGAGAGAGGGAGGCAGAGAATCCCAAGCAGCCTCTGTAGCCATCTGTGCTGAGTCAGACACAGGACTTGAACCCACAAACCATGAGATCATGACCTGAACCAAAACCAAGTCGGATGCTTAACCGACTGAGCCACCCAGGCACCCCCGGGATCCTATAATTTTCCAAGAAACTCCAGGATTTCCCATTTTCAGGTGGATTTCCTCTAAAAAAAATCATCATCTACTCCCAATAAAAAAAAAATAGTTAAAGTCACACAACACTCAGCAGCCAGCTGTGGCCCGTGGGCTGCGGCTCACGATCTTTATGAAAGACCCGTGTTATTCTCAGACTGTATCTGTCCTTCAGCAGATTCCCAGGTGACCGCAAAGGCCCCACGCACGTGGTAAGCGGTGATTTTGCAGAGACTCTGAATTTGGGTGTTTTGGGGTCCCAGCTGGCAGAAGGGAAAAGTCACCTGGCCGGGGAGTCCCGCATCCCGCCGTCTTTTGTGACATGCGCTGTATTCATGGTAAAGCTCCCAGGTTGTTGATGCTCTATCTTTCTCTGTAAGAGAGAGAAGAGGCCAACTTTGGTGAAGAGAAGAGAAAGCGAAGTGACCGGAAGAGGGACGGTTTCCCACCAGGAAAGAGCAGCGTGTGGGATAAATTAAAATGTGCAGTGTGCCTCTTGCTGGTGGCACAGATTTGTCATGTGAATAAATCTGCCATTCGCTAGGTGTGTGACGAAAATAAATCCACCCCCCTGCGGGGCTCGGGCTGGTGCGGAGCTGGCTCACCCAAGTGAGCAATGAGCGAGCATCAGAACGAGTTAGAAGGTGGTCACCTCACAGGTTGTGGGGAAACGCACCGTAAACACAAGCTGGCCGGCAGAAATGGGGTTCGGGGGGGACGCCAGCCCCGTGTGCCAACGCCTCTCAGCAACCACGGGTGGGGACAGCTCTGCTAATGGAGCTGCAGGATCGTCCTTCGCTCGGGGAAAGGGTGATTTGATTTTTCAAAGCGTCTCCTCAGCATAATAGGACTCAGAGGGCACAGGCAGCTGGAGATGATCCCGTTGCCCAAGGAGACTTCCCTCCCCGGTGAAGTCCGCTTGGGGCAGAAGAGACTGTGTAGACAGAACCGAGTCCCCCCGGAAGAACACGCCTCCCTTGACATCCAAGAAGAGGCGAGCACAGGGGTGCAGCGACCGAGGTCCGAGGGTTGTCTCGGGAGCACCGTTCCCCCCAGCCCCAGACCACTGAGGCACGAGAGGACGGGCCACCTGTGCACATAAAGACCGGATCAAGGGAGGGGTCACCACACGGCTCCTTGTGGACCGATGTTATAAGCGCTCCAAGCAGGAAATGGAGAAGGAGCTTATGCTGTGCTCTTGGCGCTGCCCGAGCCTTCCACCAACGCAGGGGTTCACACCCCGCTGTCAGAGCCTGGGCACACTTGTCTCTTTTTATAGACCTCAGTCCCTTATTTATAGAATCATCTAGAGGATCTGAAGGGGCCTTGGATTTTCTAGCTCTGCCGTAGTGCAGATGATGGAGCTAACAATGTGCTTTGGTGCTGTTCACAAACACCGAGACTGACAGGGTCTGGGGTCGAAATGATTTTCCATTCGTTCCTTTGACAAAAATCATGCCAGTCGCCAGGGTTGTAGCTTGAGGCCTGTGGGGCTGACTTGGCCTCGGGGTTGCAGGAGGACCCAGCCCCCAAGCCCCGCCCACCCCAGGGCCTTGGCACCTGCTGTTCCCTGGCCCAGGAACCCCCCACCCCCCCATACACACACCGCCCGCCGTATGGGGACTCACGGGGCTCACTGCCGTCAGGTGTCCACTCAGATGCGGCCTTCCCTCACCAAGGGTCTCAGATAGTGTCCACCTCTCCATCCTCTCCAGCCTTGACCCTTGCTTTGTTTTACCCCCACGCATCCCCACCTGCCAGTTGGTCTGGTGCGCACCTGCGCGATTCACGTCTGTCTCTGCCCCACGACTCTGCAGGTTCTGCCAGAGCAGCGCAACATTCTATTTCTCGTGAAGGTTGAGAGCCCGTGCAATTCATACGTGTGCCTTGCTGGGAACCCGTTTCCGCTCTAGCCTCCCTTGGGGTGAGCGTGTGGATTTTTCAGGTCTGGCTTCAGTGTAGCTCATGACCAAGTCCTGGCCCCCCAGCCACTTCCAGGCCCTGAGCCCCGCGTGGCTCCCTGCCTCCCCCCAGGGGACATTTCCATGCCCCTAGCAAGGGTCCCCACCCCCATCAGCAGGTTAAGCTCTAGCTGCTTCCAGCCCTCACATTCTTTCTGCTCAGTGTTTGGGTCGGCGATAAAGCAACCTTGCCCAGGGTGAGCAGAACCCCAGGTCACTTTTCCAGCCCGTCCTTACCTTCCTGTCCCCAATGAGGAGCGGCGTTGGGGCCATGACAAAAGAGAGTACATCAGAGTTAGAAAATGACCCGTGCCCCACTTGCTGTTTATCGCCCAGGATGGCCATCCGCAGCCATGCGAGCTTCCTTTGGGTGCCCTTGACCCTCCTGGGAGAGCAGCTTGGACGTGTCGTGGCCCTGGGATAGGCCAGCCCCTTGGGCTCTGTTGGCCTTCATGAGGTTTCTTAAAAACCAGGCTAGTCATGAACAAGTAAAATCAGGGGATTTCACGTAGATTTCTGATTTAAGCTTTTCTTGGGGGGAAAAAAGGCAACACTAAGAGCGTAGACTTACCTACGTTGGGGCGCCTGGGTGGCCCAATCAGTTAAGTGTCGGACTTCGGCTCAGGTCATGATCTTCCAGGCTATGGGTTCGAGCCCCGTGTCGGGCTCTGTGCTGACAGCTCAGAGCCTGGAGCCTGTTTTGGATTCTGTGTCTTTCTCTCTCTGCCCCTCCCCCACTCGCTCTCTGTCTCAAAAATAAGTAACCATTTAAAAAATTAAAAAAAGAAAAGAGTGTAGCCCTTTATGGCATGTGCTGGCTGGAGCTGGGCTGTGGGCCCTGACCCGGGGCCTTCAAATTCACGGCCACTCCCTGGGTGCCTGGTTGAAAGTGATATGTAGCTGCCGGGTTTCTGTTCGTCTCCTCCCAGTGCATTCCGGATGTCACTTCAGACACACCGCACTCCTCACACAACACTGCAGAAGAGTCAAGCGCTCCAATGGGCAGCGCCAGTGCTCTGCATGGATGGCTTCCTGAGGTCGTGAAGGTGGATGGATGCCATTTTATATATCCCAGGAGGTCACACCTGTGAATTCCCATTGTTACCTTTTTTAAAAATGTTTTTTATTTATTTTTGAGAGAGACAGTGCGAGGAGGGGAGGGTCAGAGAGAGAGGGAGACACAGAATCTGAAGACAGGCTCCAGGCTCTGAGCTGTCAGCACAGAGCCCAACGTGGGGCTCGAACCCACGAACTGTGAGATCATGACCTGAGCTGAAACTGGACGCTTAACCGACTGAGCCTCCCAGGTGCCCCCCACTTTGTTACCTTTGACATTACTGCTAAATGATGCGATCCAGTTGCTTCTGTTGAATTCACGCCTCCAGCGTAGACCTTCTCCCAAACTCAGACTCAACGTTTGTTTGCGCAACCCAACGGCTCCCTTGGATGCCAGAATCACATCTTGGACCCTGTCTGTTTGAGCCTGAGCCCCTGCTCCACCTACAGCCCTCCCAGCTCCCCCTTCCTCTCACCCAGCCACATCCAACCTGTGCAGAAACGCCGCGGGCCCTGCCTTCAGCATACACACAGGAACTGAGCACAGTCTGTGTTACTCCGCTGCCACTGCCTGGTCTCCCTGGTGTCACCCTCCAGCTCCCTTCATTCAGTCTGTCCCCCACTGAGCACCTCAGAGCAAGCACTCCCTTGCCCTAGAGCCTGCAGTGGCTCCCCATGCCCTGAGTGAGCTGGCCCTCCCACCCCACTTAGGCCTCCTGAGCCTGTTTCCCCGGCCGCCCCCGGGCACTCAGAGCTCACCTCCCGGGTGCTCGGGCCTCAGCACCGCCTCCAGCCCCGCTCCCTTCTGCTCTGCCTGTTTTTCCATAACATCTGCCATCTAACACCTCGGGTTGTTTATCATTCCCCGGCTTATTGTCTTACTGTACAAGGGCTAGGTTCTTGGTCTGTCTGATCACTGCTGCGTCCCCATGGCCAGGGACAGAGCCTGGCACATCAGCGCTCCATAAATATTTGCCAAGGGGCTGAAATTCAATAGGTCAAAGCCTCTTTAAGCATTCCAATAGAAACATCTTGAGTTCTGTTTTGATGCTTTTTGTTTTGTTGTTGTTTTTTTTTTTGAGAGACAGAGAGAGACAGCATGAGCAGGGGAGGATCAGAGAGAGAGGGAGACACAGAATCTGAAGCAGGCTCCAGGCTCTGAGCTAGCCATCAGCACAGAGCCCGATGCGGGGCTCGAACCCACGAACTGTGAGATCATGACCTGAGCCGAAGTCGGACGCTTAACTGACTGAACCATCCAGGCGCCCCTTGAGTTCTGTTTTTAAATGGAGATTTTTTTTTTAATATTGAAAGAATCCACATATAGGTGGCCAAGATGTGATAGGGGCTCCATTGTGCCCATTCCCTGACCTTGGCCATCATGAATTGATGGCCGATGTCATTTTGCCTACATCCCCAGTCACTGCCCAGATGATTAGGAAGCAGGATCAGGCCATCATCCCATTCCATCTGTAGATAGCTTAGTATGTATTTCTTTTTACGCCCCGTAGTCCTCTGTTGGATGGGTCTCCCAGAAATTATTTTCTCCATCCAGTCCTATGGGGTGCTGTTTGCACATCACTTTACGCAGTATGACACTGAGTGTCCTTTCCTCGGCACTTCTTGAATGGACCCCATCTTTGCAATATGTTTTTCTTCCATTGAGACATAAATTCTTGGCAAGTCTTGTTACCCGTGGGAAACCAAGACAAAATAAAGCAAAATACTCCCAGATGCTCGTCTATCTCCATGATAGCATATGTTACTCCGTATAGGTGCTTTGTGAGAGGGTTAGCTTTTTTTTTTTTTTTTTTACAACTTTTTAGGTGCGATTTCACTCTTAAAGTTGCAGGGATGTACAAATAACACTCCGTGTATCCTCCAACCCGACTCACCGGTTGTTAACATTTTGTCCCAGTTAACTGAATAAGCTATTGATTGGTTTGATTTTTTTTTTTTAGTAAGCTCTAGGCCCAACGTGGGGCTTGGACTCTCGACCAGCTACTCAAGAGTCATAGATTCTTCCTACGAGCCACCCAGGCGCCTCTTGTCCTGGTTGATTTATATCTGTACTGTGTGTGTGTGTGTGTGTGTGTGTGTGTGTGTGTGCGTGTGCTTTTTAATCATCTCAGATTAAGTTGCAGACATCACTCCCCTTCACCCCTGATCACCGCAGTGGGTATCTTCCCAGACTAGGGGCATTCAGTGTACATCAGCACAGCACACGCAGGTAATTCCGAATAGTTAGCATTAGCATAATATTGTCACCTACACCGCAAACTACAGGGATTTCTCCCCTTTTGCTGCAATAATGCCCTTCACGGCAGTGTTTTCCCACCCAGGATCCAGTGCCAGGATCACCACTGCCTTCTGTCACCAAGTCTGCTCGTCTCCTTTAATCTGAGCAGCTCTCCAGGCTTCCTTTGTCTTTCATGACCTTGACATTTTTGGAGCATACAGGCCAGTTGTTTGGTAGAATGCACCTCAATTTGGGTCTAAGAGATTTTTGAGCTGCACTCCGAGGATGCAGTAACAAGGAGCACCCCGTTTCCCGCCCTCAGGACCCGGAAGCCGGAGAGAGAGACCCCTATCAGCCACCCGAAAACCCGTGCACGAGGCTGAGGACCGAGAGGAAGACGCGTCGGCCGTGCTCAGGGCCATCCAGGTGGAGAACGAGGCCCTGCAGAGGGTGCTCCTCAGCAGAAAAGGGGGGGGCCCCACTGGCCCGCTGCAGGTGCGTTCTGTCCCGGGGCACAGGGGAAGGACCACAGGGGAGGCTACTCAGGGACCTGGCTACTCAGGCATCTGAGCAGCATTCACCAAGAGCTCACGGTGAGGAGAGAGACGCTGTAAGCATCCCTGGCCTCAGACTAGTCACTTGCCCGCCGCTTGATACACGGCCGCTCCCTGACCTGCCAAAGTTCCCACGTCTTCACCTTCCTTGCATTTTTTTGTTTACTTCCGAAATCCAAAGGTGAAGGCCAGCTTTGCCTCCAATCCTTGCTGGCCTGTCTGTAAGCCCTGGAAACCTCAGCCCAGGGCTGCAAACTGGTGGCCTGGCTTCTCCAGAAAAACCTCCTTCCCCAGAGCGAGAGCCCCTCGGGCCTCCGTCGCCTGCAGCACCTCCTGTGCTCCCGCTCCAGCCCGCTGCACCTGTTCCGGAAATTGCCATGGTCCTGCAAGGGTTTGGGTCTGGGCCCACTGCCTTCAGCTTTGAGCAGGAAGCGGGAGGCTACATGGCAGGGTGGGGTCGGGACCCTTCCAGAGTGGGAGGTTGTGGACACGCCCCAGGGGACACATCCTTTCTCAGAAGCAGAGAAATCGGCTCACCTGCCCAAGCCTGTCCCCCCAGTACCCCCAGCAGGCCAGAAACAGGCAGGCCTGGTTTCGCCCCATTTCCTAGGTGTGACTGATGGCACCCAGAGACCCAGGTCACGTTTTCGGAAGGCACTGAGGTGTGCCTGCCCGCAGGCCTGGGTCCCCGTCCACACCAGCAGTCTCTCCCCAGGCACTGTTACAGGCTGCCCTTTGGGGCATTCATCCAGCAGCACCTGTGGTCCATCTTTCTCAAGCTCAGTCCTTTGCCCCTGTTGTTTTCTTTTTAAGTTTATTTTTTTATTTTGTGTATGTGAGAGAGAGAGAGAGCACGAGCAGAGCAGGGAGGGAGGAAGAAAATCCCAAGTAGGCTCTGCGCCGTCAGTGCAGAGCCCCAACACGGGGCTCGATTTCATGACCAGGGAGATCATGACCTGAGCTGAAATCAAAACCGATTGAGCCACCCAGGGCGCCCTGCCCCTGACATTTGTGTCTCTAGGATCTCGAGACCGCCCCAGTGCCTCTGTGCTCTCCTCTGTTGGTGAAGAGTCAACAGTGACGGGCTTTATTGTGACCTCAGATCGTGTGATTACCTCGTTCCAGGACACGGAGGGACCACCGACAAAACCGTGGACCGGTCTCCTGAAGGGGAAGGAAGAGAGCCCCGAGGTTGGTGAAGGCCTGAGCGCTACACGGCCCGATGCCCACTGTGCCTCACGGCACCCGGTGGCCTCCGTGGGGCTTTCCCCACATGGTCCCACCAGACCCTCACTGTGCTCCCTGAGTCTGCTGTCCTTCTGCCCATTTCACAGATCGGGGGAGACCCGGGCTGGCGCAGCTTGCCCCAGGTTGCGAGCGGAAGCTGGAATCACCCGGGCCTGGGGACTCTAGTTCCTTGTTACGTTTCAGTTTCCCGGCCAGACAACGCAAAACCAGATCCCAGTATCCTGAATAAATAAATAATGTCCGTGTCGACTAGGTCAGTTAGGCCCATCTCAGCAAAGATGGCCCCAGCAAGTAGACCCAAGGGGGACATGTGAATTAATGGAACACCCAGAAACGTCTTTGGTAGATAGTGCTCAGACTATAGATCAGGTTAGCCCCTGGCCTCATGGAGCGTGCAGACAGCCATCAAGTAAAGCCATCAATAAACACAATTCCAGAGCGAGACAGCAGAAAGAGACTATAGATGGTGGTTGCCTCTGAAACGGGGGTCCAAGGAGGCCCCTGGGAGGGTCCCTGTTTGAGCTGAGCCCTGTCTCTTAGGGCATGAGCCAACAACAGGGAACAGCATTCCAGGTGGAAGGAACAGGGGGTGCCCCGAATGGAAATGAGCCCAGCCTGACCCAGGAGCGGGAATAGGGAAGCCTGATGGGGAGTGGGTGGGGGGACACAAGAGGGTAGGGGGTGGACAGTGAGGCAGGGAGGGGAGGAGAGAGCACCCATGGGAGAGGGTGGTAGGCAGGGCAGCACCCCGGAGCACCCGTGTGGTTTTCTTTGTGTCCCTCCTGCGCGGCCTCTTATTTCCCGGTCATCCTGAACCGTTGCTAGCTGACATTTCTGACTGGTCTGCGGCACTGCCCACCACACGGCCCAGGCTTTCTGGGTGACCTGGCCCCTCCTCCCACCCTCCCCACCGCCGCCACCGACCCATGGAGCCGCCAATGGCTAAAATCCCTCGCGGGTAGAGAGAGACTGTGTCTACTTTAGATGATAACTGTAAGAGGAGGATTAAAAATGAAAGGGCCCTAAGGATGTTACTGGAATTCTCCATGGAGTCTGGTTACTTTGAGGCAAACAGAGAAGGGGTACAGGTTGAAATGGGGAAAGATTTTTGAGAGGAGACTTTTTTTCGATAGCTGATTGGAGAGATTGCTTCCTGGGACCTCCCGGATCATAAGAAACGGAAGTCTGGGTCTCTTTGCAAAGATCGTGGCAGAGGGTGGAGGTTGGGGTGGGGGTGGGGGGTGCTGGGTCTAATCAGCCTCGGGAAAAGGCGGTTGCTATTCTCATCCCTGCTCCCTCCTCCTGTCTAATAAGCCTCTTCCTCCTCAGTCCCTTCCAGCTCCCGAGGTGGCCAGTGGGACCAGCCGGACCAGCCCACAGGAGCCGACCAGGACAGTAGGGGGAGCCAGCGCTGTCAGCGAGGCCATCGACAGAATTGGCCTTCTGGGGGGCAGGTGCGTACCAAGTCGGCTTCAAACCCCAAGAACCCCATTGCAGTGCGGCCATGAGGATCTTGTGAGCTGAGGTTTTTCTTTGCTCCCCCTACATTATTCCAGACCACGCAACATGGCCCCCTGACACTGCATCCTCCCTCACCCTCCAGCCCTAAAGCGCGGAACTGACTTGATGTCTTTCCAGCAAATGTGTCTTCGCCCGTTCGATTCGGTCCAGCCCTGTTGATCCTCCTCAGAGGCCTCCCCCGAGGTCTCCCACGGAGCAGACGGTTCTGGCCTGGCAGGGTGGAGGGTCAGAGTGGCCCCCAGCCGTGTCCCTTGAACCCGTTCTGTGTTGGATGTGTCCAGGTGCAGCATTCTGTTCCATCAACCTGTCGTATCAGCTGTTGGAACCATCAGGCTGTGTTGTCACAGCCAAAAATCTTCCCTCTAGTCTTCAGGCGAAATGGGTCTTCGGAAAGACGCCCCAGGCTGAGGTTTTAGTTTCAAGCATCAGCACACAATCACACTCCCCTGGGGGCCTGGGGTGCCGGGCTTCACGCACCGCCTGTCTAGGGGGCCAGAGGGGCTGAAATCCAGCCGGCACGCTGGTCACTAAGCTGGGGCCCCCGCCCGGGGCTGCAACAGCCCGGAGAGGGGTGGGGGCTTTTCCTCCCCTGCACACACAAGGAATCTGTGCACCCTCCAGGTGTGCGTCCGCCCCCCCAGGTGTGTCCTTCCTCTGATTGGCAGAAAAACTCTGACTCGGCAGTTCAGCCATCCCCGTAAGCGGCTGCAGACCCCACAGCCTGGCAGCTGTAGCCGTGAGTGTCTGTGGCCACAGCAGGTGCTCCCTGGTCCCTCTGCACCCCCAACAGGCTGGTGCCTGCGGGCGCTTTCCATCGGCCGCACACGCCCCGCCAGGCGTTTCTTCATCCTCACGCTCCTTGGTGCTCCCGGGCCTTGAGGGTTATGCAGCCTAAGCAGCATGCGTGGGGTGCCTCTGCAAACCACATGGGCACGCCCGCGCCCCCGGACACAAGGGGTGCCGAGATCGGGCGTGGCAGACGTGCTCAGTGAAGGGCCAGATGGCAAATACCGAGGTGAATAGGGCTTTTCACTTTTTGTTTGTTTGTCTTAACAACCCGTCAAAAGGTAGAAACCATTCATTCTGACCAGTGAAACCAGGCTGCGGGCTGCATCCCACCTGCCTGCTGTCCTTTGCTCATGCCCGGCGTCGGCCCCTGCCCAGTTACCAGTCAGCGGGGAGAGTTGGCGGGCCGCCTCGCCCCAACTCCCTCTACTTGGCTCTTTATCACGGATCGTGCAGTCAGTATAAAGCGGGGATGCAGCCTGGGTGCGGGGCGGGTCGTCTCTTCTCAGACGCGGCTGCTCCTGCAGCAGAGAAGCCAGTGCGGGGCCCCGACGGGCACGCTCTCTGTTGCATCCCGTCTGTTACGACCCCTTGCTAAAACCACATCACATTACAGACAGCAGCAGAGGCTTCTGAAAGTCCTCCAGGCCATCGAAAGCGACTCTGCCCATCTCAGCAGGGCTGTGTCACCGACAGAGGAGCCAGTGCCAGGCCCAGAGGTGAGACGCTCGGCTTCCGGGGCCTTCCAGATGCATGTAGCATCTCGCCCGAAAGGGCAGGGAGGAAGGGCCCCGCAGTGCTATCATCTCTGTGCGGTGGGGGTGGCTGCCACAGGGGTAAACTTGACCTCTCTCTGCCCGAGTCTCCACCCCCCTCCTGCCCAGCACCCAGATGCACATGTGACAGCGCTAAAGGTGGCAGCAGAGAGAAGCCTGTCCACACAAGAGGCTATAAATAGCACGTAACCCACAGGAACATGTCCAATGTCACCGGTGATCCAGAAATGCAGATTCGGGGGCATCTGGGGGGTTGGTGGGTTAAGTGTCTGATTTCGGCTCAGGTCATGATCTCACAGTTCATGAGTTAGAGGCCTGCATCCAGCTCTATGCTGACAGCTCAGAGCCTGGAGCCTGCTTCGGATTCTGTGTCTCCCTCCCTCTCTGCCCCTCCCCCATTTGCGATCTCTCTCTCTCTCTCTCTCAAAAATAAAATAAACATAAAAAAAAAAGAAATGCGGATTCGAGCAACCTGGATGTCCGCTTTGGTATCTGAGTTTGCAGATTATTTTTGATGACAGGCTCCAGGACTTGCAGGGTTGCAGCAGGCTTATCCTGCGGGCAGCAGTAGAAATGGGTGGAACTTGGGGCACCCGGGTGGCTCAGTCGGTTAAGCATCTGACTTTGGTTCAGGTCATGATCTCACAGTTCATGGGTTCAAGCCCTGCATTAGGCTCTGTGCTGACAGCTCAGAGCCTGGAGCCTGCTTCGGATTCTGTGTCTCCTTCTCTCTCTGCCCCTCCCTTGCTAGAACTCTGTTTCCCTCTCTCTCTCAAAAAGAAAGAAAACCCTTAAAAAATTTTAGAAAAAAAAAAAAAAGAAACAGGTGGAACTCTCCTGAAAAGCACAGAAGGCCGGGCTTAGGAAGAGCCTTAGAAATACTTCTGTCGTCCGAGCCCAGCTGCCCCACTTCCCCAGCCCCTCAGGAAACCACCCCATGGCGAGAAAAAGCTATAGGCACAGAGATGTCGGTTGCAGAATGATTAGAAATAGGGAAGAATGAGGGGGAAAAAGAACCAGAAATAACGTAAATGTCTCATGATAACGGAGTTAATCAGGAAAGTCGGATGCATCCGCACAGTGCAGTGGTGTAAAAGGAGGGGAATTATCGTTATGGAAATTATGCAGAATGAAAACGTTAAGGGTATAGTAAGTTAACTGCGCAAGGTGATGTTCATCTCCACTGAGTCCAGAACGTTTGTGGTGACCGTGCGGAGCTGTGGCCGTGTGACATGTCCACGCAGCAGAGATGTGAGTCAAAAGGCCGAGGTGGCATCAGGGCAATTGGGCTTCTCGTTTCTTTTGTATCAGAAGGTGTGTGACTGGCACATACGTCCCCACCCCTCGCCCAAGCCTCTCTTGTAATTATTTAGCACAGTGGTCACCATTCCTACGATTGGCAGATGAGGACTTCACCCAAAGCCCTCCCAGAGCCACACGTCAAATTCCTGTGACAGCAGAAAGATCCCCCGCCGCCCGCCCCAGCCTAGACACCCCCTCCCCCCAGCCTAGACCAGAATCTGGCTGTCCGTCTGGCACCATCCTCTGGAGGGCACGTGACCTGAGGCAAGCTGCTTAAGCTCTCTGACCCTGGGTAGTGACCTTGGGTAGCCCCACGGCATGGGCTGCTGTGAGGACAGAATGTTTTGTGAAGGCGGGCACCTCGATGCCTGGCACAAGGCAAGAGGAGCCAGCAAGTATCGTATCAGTTGAAAATGTGGCATCTAGAAAAATCTAGAAGAGTCAAACCTTGTCCCCCGCCACCGTCCACAAGGAACAGTAGCTTTCTCGGCCATGAAGATCTAAGTGTGATAAAGCTCCCGCCACATGAAAAAGAGCCTGGGTTGGTCGTCTTCTTACAGGAAACAGAGACTCCAGGCAAACAGACTTCTACAACCAAGGGAAGGACATGATAGACTGTTGGTTGTCATAAATGCCACAGTGGAGAGCAGGTGGGGCTTGACCCAGCAGCTCACGCTGTGTCTCCGCAATGCCAGCTGCTTCCTTGAGCTCTGTCCCCCGCTCCCCCCCCCACCCCCCGCAGCACCAGGCCCAGCTCTGCTGTCTCCCAGGGTCTCCTCAAAAGCTAGGGTAGCTCCCCTCTGTGCCCTCATTGCCTTGGGCCCCACAGTCAGGAGAGAAGAGCATGCACAGAACTGAGATGGGGTCCTGTGCCCATCACAGAGCTGCCCCCGTCCCCCCCACCTCCCAGTGACTCAGGGGACAGGCCACACTATTTCACTGGACCAGTCATGTTCCCCCTTGGGGTGAGAAGGGGTCCATCCCCCTCTAGGACCATCGCCATAGCTGAGAAAAGACATGAGAGAGGGGGCCAGGGGATGCTGTTGACCATGAGCTGCCCGGCCAGCAGCTTAGACCCCCATGAGACCCTCAATCAAGCAGGAGCTGGGGTGGCCATTGACTCGAGTCACTGGCAAGCTGTGACCCTTCCTTGGTGAACAGACCCTCCAGCTCCTTCATTTAGAAGCCCCGCCACAGGACCTCACGCGTTTTAGACTGCACGGGCTGTGGGATCCGGCGGCCCATCTGCGAGCCAGCTCGCCCCCCATCTGGACCTCCCGGCGCTGCCAGCAGCCGAGGTGAACCATGCCGCTTGTCCACACCTCCTGCCCCGCCCCCCGACGGTGGGGCACCCCTCACAAGCTCAAGCTCATTAACTTCCTAACCACCCCCCACCCTCCCCCTGCTTGATCGAGGCCCCGGGTGGGTTGTTCACTGTCCTGCTAGTCTGGGACTCAGGCCCAGGGCGGCAGAGGGACTGTGGGCCCTGCGTTCCTTCTGGGAGCAGGGAGCTGACCTCCCTCCCTCCCCGTGCCTGTCCCCATAGCGCGGCAATCAAGGCTTGTCCAAGCACACGCCGAGAGCGATGGCCCGTCTCGCTGGCTATTAATTAAAAAAATAAGTAGGTAACAGTTGCTGTTGATTTGCTCAGCTCCCTGCTCAGAGCAGCATTGCAGATTACCAGTGTTAATTAGCAGAGGCCGTGTGCACGCAGGGAGTGCACCATTTTAGGAGGGACTGTTCCGTGGCGACCCGCACTGCAGTCGGGGCCCGAAGGGGCCTCGGGAAGCCATTCCACAGCGTGTTCACGAGGCCCCGGGACCCAACAGCCTGCCCTTGATGGAGGCAGCGCTGAAATCAGTGAAGGGAAGAAGTGGGAGGAAGTGGACACGTAGGGAGCGCATGCGGGGGCCAGGACCCATGACAAGGGCTTCCCCAGTGTTCATATCTCACTCAGTCTCCGTGACAGGATTGTCAGAGAGATGGTGTCATCTACGTTTCCCAGCCAGGCTGAGGGATGTCAGGTGACGTGTCTGACGTCCTGTGTTATGGACTGGATTCATCTGCTCCGCCGCCAGCCGCGCCACAGACGAGGTGGGGGCCTAGACAAAGGAGATGCATTCTCTCAAGTTCTGTGGGCTGAAGTCCAAGGTCAAGGTGTGGGCAGGTCTGGGGTCCCGAGAGGCTGCTTCTCCTGCCTTGGCGGTGGCTGTCCTCTGCGTGTCTCCCACAGTCTTTTCTGTGTGCATGAGTATTTCCAGTGTCTTTCCAGTGCAGATTTACCCTTTTTTTTTTTTTTAACTTTTTAAGTTTACTTATTTTGAGAGTGAGAAAGAGAGCGTGAGTGGTGTAGAGGGAGAGAAAATTCTAAGCAGGCTCCGCGCCATCAGTGCAAAGCCTCACACGGGGCTCGAACTCATGAACCATGAGATCTTGACCTGAGCTGAGATCAAGAGTTGGGAGCTCCACCAACGGAGCTGCCCAGGTGCCCCCAGATTGCCCCTTCTTATAAGGACATGGTCACACTGCATTTGGGCCCACCCTCATGGCCTCATTTCAACTGAATTTCCCTTGAAAGGTCATGTCTCCAAATACAGTCGTATTCTGAGGTACTGGGGTTAGGGCCTTCACATCTGAATTTTATGGGGGACACAAGTTAGCCCCTAACACCTTCCCCAACTCAGCCTTTAGGCCATGAACCCTTGGTAATGAGGAAAAAAAGAGCATCTTGAGGCACAATCTGATGCCTTTTAAACATTTTTTGTTACTTGCAAACTCTTACGGGAAATACCAACTGCCAGGATTCACAGTAACTGTTTTAAATGCTTTTCAAATATGAGCTCATTTAATCTTTGTAATAACTGTAACGGGTGGTCTTCTTATCCCCATTGTATGGATGGGGACACTGAGGCACTGGGTGGCTAAACCACTTTTTTAGTGGTAAGCTGAATCCAGCCTGTCGTGTTTTGATCCTTTGGCATTATTCTTGTCTTTGTTAAGGACAAACCGAGAACAAGAGGCGGAGAGATCAAAGATGCCATCTACGTGACCATGGAAATCCTGTCCAACTGGGGCCACACGTCCTGGGTGGGTCTCACAGAAGTGGAGTTCTTTGACCAGAACGACACAAAGCTTTACGTGTCACCCCATGATGTGGATATCCGGAACACGGACACGCCCGGGGACCTGGGCCACCTGGTCAATAGGAACTTGACTGTAAGTGGAGTGAGCTTTGGTCTTGTATTGTGATGCACTTTCTCTGCCCACAATAAGTCTGTGATGCAGGTGGGGGGGAGGGGAAGAACGTAGTCGTCCACTGTCATTCATTCGGGCCAAGTGGGAGGAGCCTGAGGGAAAGGTGTGGGTGAGGGCCCCCAGCGGTCCCCCAGCTCATTCCCAGATCCCTGGGCTTATTCTCCGGGGAGAAGGGGCAAAGAGGGGCCGAGTCACCTCCTTTAATTCATTGCAGTTTGCCACATTTGCCACCAAACATAGAACCTCTGGGGTCATTGAGGTCAATGCCCTCATTTTCTCGATGAAGAAATAGAGGCTTGGAGAAGAATATTGACTTGGTCAAGGTCCCACTGCCAGAAGGTAGTGAGGCCACATTCACATCCTGCAACCTGGCCCAGGGCCCATGCCCACAGCACCCCTGCCCCCGAATCCTACTTCTCAACAAACAGCAAGTACACACCCAACAAATATTGCACATTCCTGTCCTTTACTTATTTGTTTATTTATTTTGAGAGAGAGAGCAGGCACATTCATAAGCAGGGGAGGGGCAGAGGGAGGGAGAGAAAGAGAGAAGAGAGAGAGAGAGGAGAAAGAGAGAGAATCTTAAGCAGGCTCCACATTGAGTGAGGAACCCAGTGTGGAGCTCAATCCTACGACCCTGGGATCATGACGTGAGCCAAAATCAGGAGTTGGATGCTCAACTGACTGAGCCACCCAAGTGCCCTGAGTGTTCTGTCCTTTAAATATCTAATAGTCAAAAAAGGAAGGAGGGGAGGGAGGAAAGAGGGGAGAAAGGAGAGAAGGAAGGAAGGAAGGAAGGAGGAAGTAGGGAGGAAAGAAGGGAAGAAGGAAGGAGAGAGGAAGGAAGGAGGAAGGAAAGAAGAAGGAGGGAGAAAGGAGGGAGGGAGGAAGGAAGGGAGGCGGAGAGGAAGGAGGAAGGAAGGAAGGGAGAGAGGAAGGGCAGTCGCATTTTCTCCTCCTTCCGCCTGCAAGCTGGGCACGGAGCCGGAGCTAAGCTGAGGCAGGCTGCAGGACAGCGTCAGCTTTACTATGCTGTGTGTCGCCTCTGGGAGGGGCCTGAGAAAATGGGGACAGACTGTGCCTCTGGGCCATAGAACCAGGTGGACAAGGCACAGAGGTGATAGGAGGACTTCCCTGGGGGCCTCGTTGGCACCTTTTAAATCACCTGCTGAGCACCTGTTTTCTCTATTCCAAAGAACGAATTACAAAATGTATTGAAGACAAAACAGCTACCACACATTCCGTTCTTACCTAGTGCCAGGCACGGACTGTCATACATAGAATCTTATTTAAACTGAGCAAGTACACGAGCTCACAAAGCAGAAAAGCCTGTGTTTGAAGCTTCCCCTTTACAGCCTCATGAGCAGGAGCAACCCACCTAACCTCTACTTGTGTCCCCATCTGTAAAATGGGCATAAACATAGAACTTACCTTATGACGTTGTAGGGATCAAATGTAACTATAAAAAGCTTAGCACCATGCCTGGCTCTTCCTCAGGGCTCCAGAACATCAGCTCTTGTTGTCTTTGTTATTATCAGTGATAGTGTTAATACCACTAAGAATAGATATCATTCCCATTTAAAGAAAAGAAAATAAGAAACAGGAGCTTTGAAATCTTCAGTTCTAGGGACCCACATTCTGGTTTTGACTTAAGCAACTTACCTGCTTTCTCTGAGAATGTGTCTCAGCCCCACGCTCAGTGCAAACCCAGCTCCCCTCTGTGCCCTCGCCGTCTCTCTCACTGGCTTTGCCCGGGCCCATGGCTTCAAGATGATTCTAGATGGATATGCCAGGGCCAGACTGCTTCCCTGAATTCCTGATTTAAATGCCAACTTCCTGCTTGGCGTCCTTCTCAGATGCCTACTGGGCATCCCAGACTTCAGAGATCTGACACCTACGTTTTCATTCCCCGCGCACGACCCACGTCTCCCCCGCCTACAACACTCCTGTCCTCGTTAAATGGCACTGCCATCTGCTCTGCTGCTAAGCCCACCCTGAAGTCTCCCTTGACTGCCCCAACCCCTTCCTGCCACCCTCCAGGGCACCAGCAAGTCCTGTTGATTCCCCCAACGACATAGAGCCCGGGTCTGCCACCCTCATCCCGAGTCCACTGGTGGCCCCCAAGTCCACTGAGTGTGCTGCTCCCTGTCACCGGCACTGTCCAGTGGCCTCTGTCTCATTGTCTTCTCTTCCGGCCCCATCTGCTCCATTTTCCACTCTGCATCCAAAGAGATCTTTTACAAATGTCAGCTTGCACCCTCCCCTGCTTCAAACCCTGGCTGTGACTTCCAGGTATAGTTAGAAATAACATCTCATGCTCTGTGCCCTCAGGCACCATGCTCCAGGAGCCTTGGAGCCTTCCTTCTGCTCCTTGGACGTTTGCTGCTCATCTCACCTCTGGGCCCTGCCCAGAACATCCCTCCTCCAGAGTGTCCTGTGGCCACCTCCTCTCTCCTCATTTGAATTTCAGCCCAAATACCACTTTCTCAGCAAGCCCTTCCCTGACTACAATATGGAGGAGTCTTGTCTCACGCCACCCCAGTCTTCCCCGCCTGTCTCTGTCACATCGTCTTCTTTCATTTTCTTCAGGGCGCTTCTCACATGAAGAAATGATCTTGGTTATTCGTTTATTATCTGTCTTCCCCCCCCACACACACATAGCTGTACATTCTTGTCCTATCCGTGCTGTATCCCCAGCACATAAATTGTTCACGGTACATTTTTTTGTACTCTTTATTTGGAAAGAATCATAGAATCACAGGAAATTGTAAAAAGAAAATTTGTGCAGAGAAGAGAAAAATAATAAAGGGAAATCGATGAAGCCAAAAGTCGGTTTTTGGAAAGGATCGACAACGTTAACAAAACGTTAGGTAGATCAACAAGGAAAAAGGAGAAAGGATTCAAGGGACTAAAATCAGGAATGGAAGAAGAGACATCAGTCAACCTGACAGGGGAAAAAAAAATTACTAGGGAATATTCTGAACAAATCTTATGCCAACAAAAGAAGATCTCCCTGATGATATGGACATCATCCTAGAAAGACACAAATCACCAAAACTGATGGGAGAGGAAATAGAACACTTGGCAAGACCTATAGCAAGCAAAGAGATTGAATTCATACTCTGAAAAACTTCCAACAAAGAAAAGCCAAGGGCCAGATGGCTTCACTGGTGAGTCATCCCAAATATCTGAAGAATTAACACCAATCCTTCACAACCTCTTCTAAAATGAAGAAGAAGGAAACGCTTCCAAACTCACTTTATGAAGCTAGTCTTACCGTGATAACAAAACCAGACAAAGACATCCAGAGAAAAGAAATCTACAGACCAACATCCCTTATGACTATCACGTAAAGATCCTCAACAAGACATTAGCAAGCCAAATCTGCCCATTCCTAGAAAGATTCATACATTGAAACCTAGTGGAGCTGATCCCCGGGATGCATGGTTTGTTGTTCAGGGCATGGGAACGGATTGATATAATACAACATGTTAATAGGATAGTGGGGGTGGGGGGAACCATGTGGCATTCTTAATAGATACAGAAGAAGCATTCACAAAATTCAGCACCCTTTCATGATAAAAACCATAAACAAATCAACAAGAGAAGGAAACATTCTCAACCTGATGTCTGTGAAAACCCAGAGCAAGCATCATGCTGGTAAAAAACTGAAAGCTTTCTCACTAAGATCAGGAACAAGACCAGGATGCCTGCTTTCACCACCGCTATTCAGCGTTGTCCTGGAGATTCTGCCCAGGGAGGTTAGGCAAGAAAATGAAATACAGGGCGCCTGGGTGGCTCAGTCAGTTAAGCATCTGCCCTCAGCTCAGGTCATAATCTCACGGTACATGAGTTGGAGCCCTGCATTGGGTTCTGCTTGGAATTCTCTCTCTCTGTCCCTCCTCCACTTGTGCTCTCTCTCTCTCTCAAAATTAACCAATAAAAACTTAAATGAATAAATAAATAGAAAAATAAAAGGTTGGAAAGGAAGAAGTAAAACTGTATTTGCATGTGCTATGATCTTACAGATAGAAAACCCTAAAGAATCCACAAAAATTACTGATAAAGCTAATCCTGTTCAGCAAATTTATAAAAGATGAATATAAAAAAATCTGTTATATTTCTGTACCCTATCAATGAACAATCTGAAAAAGAAATTAAGGGGAAAAATCTGTTTTCTTAAAAAAATTTTTAATGTTTATTTCTTTTGAGAGAGAGAAAGAGAGCACGCACAATGGGGGGGCAGGGAGCAGAGAGAGTGGGAGAGAGAACACCAAGCAAGCTCTGCACTGTCAGTGCAGAGTGCAATGTGGTGCTCGAGCCCACAGATCATAATATCATGACCTGAGCTGACATCAAGGGTCAGATACTTAACCAACTGAGCCACCCAGGTGCCCTGAAAAAAAAAATCTGTTTTAAAATAGCATTTAAAAAATATTTAAGAGTAAATTTCACCAAATAAGTGAAAGACTTATACATTGAAAAGTCTGAAATATTGTTGGTGGGAATTGAAGAAGATCCAAATAAATGAAAAGACATTCCATGTTCATGGGTTGGAATACTTCATACTGCTAATATGGTAATATTCCCTGAAGTATCTGCAGATCAATGCAATCCTATCAAAATTCCAACTGCCTTTTTTTGGTGTGGAAATTGATAAGCTGGTCTTAAAATATATATGGAAGTTCAAGAGACCCAGAATAGCTAAAACTATGTTGGAAAAGAAGAAAGTTGGAAGACTCACACTTCCCATTTCAAAACCAAGCTACAATAATTGAGACCGTGTGGTACCAACATAGGGATATATATCTAGATCATTGGAACAGAATTGGTAGAGAAATAGACCCATGCATCTACAGTCAACTCATTTTCTTTTCTTTTTTTAATGTTTGTTTATTTTTGAAAGAGAGAGAGAGAGCCCACACAAGTGGGGGAGGGGCAGAGAGAGAGGGAGACACAGAATCCAAAAAAGGCTCCAGACTCTGAGCTGCCAGCACAGAGCCCATTGTGGGGCTCGAACTCTCGAACCTTGAGATCATGACCTGAGCTGAAGTCAGATGCGTAACCAGCTTAACTGACTAAGCCACCCAGGTGCCCCTATAGTCAACTGGTTTTCAACAAAAATGCCAATACTATTGAATAGAGAAAAAAACTCATTTTTTTAAGCAAATGGTATTGGGACAACTGGATTTCTGATGCAAAAGGATGAAGTTGGGTTCCTACTCTAACATCATCTGCAAAAACTAGCTCAATGGATCAAAGACCTTAGAACTTTTAAAGCTTATAGGCTGTAAAACTCTTAGACAAAACATGGGTATAAATCTTCATACCCTTGAGCTTTTCAATGAGATCTTATATATGACATGGAAAGTACAAGCAACAAAAGAAGAAAATAGATAAATCAGACTTCATCAAAATTTAAAACACTTTTGCTTCAAAGGACATTCATCAAGAAAGTTGAAAAGACAGCTGGTGAAATGGGAGAAAATGTTTGCAAATCATATATCTGATAAGGGTCTATCATCCAGAATTAATAAAAAAAAAAAGAAATCTGAAACTCAACAACAAAATGACAAATAACCTAATGAAGATATGACCAAAGTACTTGGAATAGACTTTCCTCTAGAAAAGACCTACATGACCCAGAAGCACAGGAAAGATGCTATCAACATTAGAGAAATGCAAATCAAAACCATAAAGATGTATCATTTCCTACCCACAAGGTTGTTACAGTTTTTGAAAAGAAGAGAGTTAGCAATAAGGATTGGCAATTCATGAGGAAAAATCATACCTTGCTGGCAGGAATACAGAAGTAAAATCGTGCAGCCATTGTGCAAAATAGTTTGACAGTTCCTCAAAAAGTTAAGTGTAGAGTTAGCATATGACCTAGCAATTCCACTCCTAGGTACAGACCCAAGGGAACTGAAAATGTGTTCCCCCAAAATCTTATACACAATGTTCATTGCGGTATCTTTCATAATAGCCACTAGGTGGAAACAACTCAAATGTCTATCAACTAATGAATAGATAAAGAAAATGTGGTATGTCCATACAATGTAATATTATTACTCAGCCCTGAAAAGGAACAAAGCACCGATTCATGCTGCAACCAGGGTGAACCTTTGAAAACATGGGATGTGAAAGAACCCAGACACAGGAGGCCACATACTGGGTATGGAGTTCTTTTTTAGGGTGATAAAATATGCTGGAAAAAGATAGTGCTGACAATTGTACAATCTTAGAATGTACTCAAAACAGAACACCGTCTGAAGTACGCCCTTGAGCCTGGTGATTTTATATATATGTGAATTAGATCTCAGTTAAAACAAAAAGTAAAGAGGGGTCCCGTGTGCCCTTGCCCCCAGCTTCCCTTGGTGCTAACATCCTGTATAATGGCCGCACGTTATCAAACCCAGGAAACTAACATTAGTATCATGTGCAGACCTTCGTACACACATTTGTGTGTGTGTATGAGTCCTGTGCAATGCTGTCACTCATGTAGATTTATGTAACCACTACCACATCACAATACATAAACACAAAACACAACAGTTCCATCACCACAGAGGGATTCCCCCTTGGAATCCTTACAGCCCTACCTCCCCACACCCATCACTAACATTGGCAACCGCTGATCCCTTTTTGCTTCAAGAGTGCTATATAAAAGGGATCATACTGTGTGTAACCTTTTTGAGACTGGCTTTTTCCACTCAGTATGATGCCTTTGACATCCATCCAAATTGTGTGTATCCATAGCTTGTTCCTTTTGATTATGATAATTGATTAAATTGGGGCTACTTCTGAGAGCAATCCAGCTTCTCCCTGAAGGCGGTGGATCTGTGTTAGGTTAATTCTGGAAGAAGAAAACACCTTTGTTTAGGAATTAGAAAGGGGCCTCCTGCCTCCCCGGACCATCCATTCTAAAAATGCCCTCCCACTGGCCATTAACAATTTGCTCTTATTTTCCTTGTTGAGTATATCCTGGCCTGGTTAGGTGTTTTTCTGGGCAATTTTACTTGTTTGCTTCCCCGACCTGTATGGAGCTGGGACCTGGTGGGACAGGCTCCGCCACGCACCCCTGCATGCAGTTCAGCACCTGCCTGACAAGAGCATATTTGTATTGAGCAAGTGGGGGTCAGGTGCCGTCAGAGCCTCCCCGGCCCCTGGCCCTTCCCACGTCTGTATGCTGGCTGCTCTTCCCAGGGCAGACGCTGATGTTTCTCTGATGGAGGAGTGTTTCTCTGCCCTCCAGGGCCCACTTTGCCTTCCATGCAGCGGGCCCAAACTGGTGGGGAATGGAGCCTGTGGGAGCAGCCCTCCACCTCCGCTGGTGGGCACTGGGGTATGAATCCCCCGGCTCCCTCGTCCCGAGGTGGAGTCGCTCTGCGGCATCTTCTGTCCTGGCTCCCAGATTCCCTGGTGGCATTGAGTTCCAGATGCCACGGGAGTGGGCTCGCTTGGTGACACACACTTTATGGGATGCCTTTCCCCCTATGCTCGTTTGGCATCTAACTAACCTCCTGGCACTCAACTCCTTGCCTGGAGGCTCTGCTTCTGAGAGAATATGAACTAAGATGGCATGAACTAATGAATTAAAATAGGTGTAAATCCTACTCCACCACTTAGGCAAGCCACACCTCTCTTGCTCCCTTGCTGAGTTGTGACAGGAAGGTTATGGCATTAGTCCCCTCCCAGGGCTTGGGGAGAACCCCGTGAGGTCACAGCGGCAGCGCGACAGTACCCAGACGCTTGTGCTGCCCGTCTCTGTTCCCACCTGTGACAGGCTCAGCCTGCTGGCCTGGCCGCGGGGGCTCTGCCCAGCGAGCGTGCCTCGGCCAGCCTGCAGTGGCTTCCCGTCAGCCTTCATCTCGGAGACCGTGTCTGCTAATGAGGCCCTGAGTTACCCGCAGGTTAATGTTCTTTGACTTTGAACACCATGATTCCCACTTAGTCCTCCTGTTATCCCTCCTGCTGAGAGAAATGTGATGGGAAATCAATTACGGTCTCCTCGCCCGTGTCTAAGGGTCAGCCTTCAGACTCTTCCTTTGTCAGGCAGCCACAGTGACCCAATTTAGGCCCCAACTTGGGGCAGGAATGAGATGCACTCAGTGGATGCTGAGATGCGGTGTCTTGACCCCTTGCAGCTGCCCAGAGCACTAACAGTTCTTGCAGAACTTGAGAAACTTGGCCAGAATAAGTCAGAACCCCTTGAACTCATCTCTCCCCCTTAACAAAAGCAACCTCCTCCCTCCTGAAAGGCACCATTGTCACTGGAACAAGCCACCTTTGTTCTCCCCCCGCAGCTGGAGCCCGGGCCTCACATCTCCTGGGGGGCAGCAAAGCCCCAGAGCCAGCCAGTCTCCTCCTTCCCTGGCTGTGTCAAGTAGCCAGCGTGGTCCTGGTGACAGGAGTCAGTTAAGACCTTCTCAAATGCCCGGTGGTGCTCCGTTTAGGTAAAAGGGACAACTTCAGCCAGTATCAGAGATGCAGTGGTTATACGTTGGGAAATGGGACTTGGACTGTCAGCTGCTAGGCGGGGAGCCTAGACTCAGATGCCCACAGGGGCCAAACGGAGGCATAACCTGGGAAGAGAAGTGAGTGTAAAACTAAAACTGTAGGCTGGGGCACCTGGGTGGCTCGGTCGGTTAAGTGTCCAGCTTCGGCTCAGGTCACAATCTCACTGTTCATGAGTTTGAGCCCCACCTCGGGCCCCCACTGTCAGCACAGAGTCCCTTTCAGATCCTCTGTCCACCTCTCTCTGCCCACCCCCCAGCTCACTCTCTCTCCCTCTCAAAAAAGAAAAATTTTTAAACTGTAGGGAGCGGTGGGGACTACGGTACCCGAGAGCCCCAGCCAGCCTGTACCCTAAGGCTCCAGCCCGCAGCTATCCGGGGCCCGTGTGGCACTGCGTCTGGCCTATCAACACACCAGCTCTGGGGGGAAGGGCGAAATCTTTAAATGTTGGCAACAGTATTTTTGAATACTTCATAAGCCAAAGAAAATAGCTCTGCAGCCAGGTCAGTTTATGGCCCCTTCTAAAGTTGGATTGAAAGGACAGCTATTAGGAGGTAAATTTCATTCATTCATTCATTCATTCATTCAACAAAGGTTCTGTGGCATCTACCATGTGCCAGAGAACTGTGGAAATTCTACACAGCCACTTCCCATGAGGAGCTCACGGTCAAGTGTGTGGAGGGGTGACCTGGACTCAAAAACAAGTGGTTGTGGGACACTGAGGAAATGCTAACCTTAGGCACTGTAAGGAACCCTGGGTGCCTGGAGGAGAGAGTGGTGGTGAAAGCGAAGGGGTAACTGTGGGGATGATAGCACATTTGGGCTGAATGTCCCGGGGTGGGAAGGGCTGGAAGAGTATTGCAAACAGAAGCCCAGCCTGTGCAAAGGCACTGAGGCCGAGCCTGCAGGGAGATGTTTGGAAGCAGCTGTGCGTTTTCTCCGGACAGAACATACAAGAGGTATCCAAAGAGGCAAAACAGGAGGAGGCTAGAGCTGCGAAAAGTCCCCAGATTTGGCTTTTCCACCTGCATCTACAGCACCCATGGCATGGAATTTTGTTGGTGCGAATGCACACAGCGGCAGGGACTTCCCTGCAACTCTGGCCTTGAGAGCGGCTTTGGCAGCCTCACCGGTGGGCAGAAACCACATTCTGGGGGCCTGAGGTCTGGAGACCCTGCCAGGGACCAGAGCAAATTCTGAGGCTCGGTGCCACAGCACCATCCCAACGCCGGTACTGATTTCTTTTCTTTCTTTTCTGTTTTTAAATGTTTTTAATTCTACAGGGTTGTTTTTATTTTTTTTTTTTTTTAACAGAAGAAAACCAAAGGCTCTGTTTGCCAGGTTAATGAAATAGCACAAGTGATGGCTCTTTTCCCAACCTCCCTTTCCCTCACTCCCCACCCCCAGCAATCTCCCCAGCGTTGATTAAATCGATTAGAATAAAGCCACTGCATTTTAAATTCAGTCTGAATGGCAGAGCGGAGAGGCCCTCGTGCCAGCCTTGTGCCAGGGATGAGTCAGTACCTGCTACAAGGTGCAGCCCGGGCGGCAGCTGAGACCTAAGACTCCACCTTGGATTGGGGAGAGGAGGCCTAGCCTCCTGCCCTCAGCTTGTTTACACTGGGGAGAGGCAGAAAACGAACTAACGACTTCCCTCTCTTGCTGGTGTTTCAGAGCAAGAAAGACCCCTCCTTGTGGATGTGCCCCTTCCACCCGCCGCTGCAGCTCTTTTTTGTTATCCGCAACACGAGCCGGCTGCAGGACTTTGATCTAGCCAAGATCAAGGTTTGGAATTACTGGACAGCTGATGGTGTAAGTAAGGGCCCTGACTCCTCGCGGGGGCATCTGATGGACCGGAAGCACTGCGGCGCTGTCCAGTAGCCTAAGTGCTGAAGTTGCTAAATGGGTCTGCAGAGGCCCCACCACGGCCCTCCCTGCCTGTTGTAGCAAGTACCTAGGGGTGCACTTCACACTGCATGGCTGGCGCCACCAGCAGCAGGGCCTCGGCCTGCAGGTGTGGCCGCCCTTTTCGGGAACCGGACAAATCGGAACTGGGGCTCAATTTTAATAGATAAGAAACAGACACACAGAGAGGTTGTGTGACCTGCACCAAGTCACACAGCAAGGCAGCGTCACAGTGAGAATTTGAACCCACGAGGTCAGACTCTGGGCCTGTCCACTAAGCCAGGGATTCTCAGGCCATAATCTGCGACACCTTACCGGGACTCTGGCTAAAATGCAGGTTCTGATGCAGTGGGGCCCAAAATTCTGCATCGGGCTGTGTCAGTGTTGCTGGTGGGGGAACCTCGCTCCGAACAGCCAGGCTTTTAACCTCTGTGCTCTTCTGTCCCCCCTCACCCCGGTTTCAGCATCCCTGCCCTCTTTTCTGCCCCCACACCACCTCCTACACCCAGACACTTACGTTTTCTTTCTTCTCTGGACTGTGTTTTCATGTTCTTGTTTATTTATTCCTTCATTCAACATTTATCATTGAGTACATGTGCCATGGGCCTTCCTGATAAGTTCAGAGGACCTTGGCATCACAGACACAGCCCCGGAGGTGCTCCTGGCCTAAAAGTTGGCAGACAAGTAAATGTGAAAATATGAGGCAGTGTGCTGAATGCCGTGATGGAGGTGGCCGCAGAGTGCACAGGGTTTCAAATACAAGCCCCAGGAACTCAGCAGGGAACTCAGTGGACGAGGAAGGACAGGACCCCCTCAGCCTATCTTATTTCCCCTCTTAGGACAGACACAGGGACAAGAATTGCTCGACTCTCCTTTCCAGTTTGTTCTCAGGGAAGCAGTCATGCAAGGGACATGAGTGATGGGAACTGGTCCTCAGCTTCAGTACTGTGAAGAGAGACAGTAGGGCATGGTGGGAAGTGTGGCAAACTGGGAAGCACATGCTTCAGGTAAAGGGAAGGCCACTTTTCAGCCTCAGCTAATGGTTGCTATATAGGAATGCAAGCCAGTGCTGCTAGGTCTTCTGAACATTCCCAGGGCGCATGGAATTTGATGGGAGCCTTTCTGGTTTGTAAATGTCAACATCTAATTGAAATTCTTTTGAAGCCACCATACAGTCCAAAGCAAACTCATCTTTGGGCTGGAGTTGGCCTGTCTAGACTATAGCCCCTAGAGTATGGGGGGAGCCGGCATCAGGGAAGGGGCTTGAAGGAGCACACGCCTGAGCTGTGGCAGAAAGAGACAACAGCACAGGGCCAAAGTGGAAAAGGAGAAAGCAGATCCCAGGGGGCAAGCCGGGCCTGTGCAAAGGCACAGTAGTGTGGAAGGGTGCAGCCTCTAAACCGCTTTCCCTGTCCCTAGGCCCAGGCCTCGGGTCTGTCTCCAGCAGCCCCTGGGAGGTTGGATCGTTATTTATTGCTGCTTCACCCCCTCAGAGGCTCCCCCTGACCCGGAGGATCCAGGTCAAACCCCTTAGTGTGACATCAGGGCCTCGTAATCCCCGTGCGCCAGGCCCTGTGTCTCCCATCAGCCCCTGCCCCTCGCTGCCTCCACTTCCCGGAGTGCCAGCTGCCAGGACTCTCTGCCACCATGCAGGGTAGTGACCCCGGTAGGCCCTGGCCCCTCCCATCTGGCTCAGCTCAAAGTGCCCGCCTCTGCCGCAGATTCCTGGAAAACAAGATGTCATTTTCTCCAGGAAGCTGGCTCCGACCCCTGGCCCTTATGACATTTCTGGACCTCCTGAATGTGTCCCATCACCCCTTTACTGGGACTGACACCTGCCTCCCCCACACCACGGTGGGCACCTGGGTGGGGAGCAGGGCCTGAGCTGTCTCCACCTCTGGCCCCTGCAGGTGAAGGAATGAGTTCATTCCCTCACAGCCCACAAGCAGCCGTTTCATGCTTTTTGATATCCAGATGAGACCCAGGGAGTCTGAGTTGAGAGTTGAGGGCGTTTGAGCAGGCTCGTAAGGAAGGTTAAAGGCAGGGCTGAGGCTCAAGTCCAGGGAAGGCCACTCCTCCTCCATCCTTCCCCTCCCCGCATCCTGTACTTCTTCCTGCTAATTCTCTCAGCCACCCCACCCCCACCCCCAGGCGTCCAGCTGTGGGCTTGTGGAGGGGGGGCTGTCCTCCAGGCCCCAGCGGGGACCCCCAGCCCGTGTAGCCGCAACACAGCCCACAGCAGGGCGGTGCTCTCTCCTTCCTGGGCACTCCCTGGCAGGGGAAGTCAGCACCTTCTGGAACGAGGAACGAAACCACGCTGGCTGCCCAAGCGCGTGCCCTGTAGCTCAGCCCACACGTCCCAGGCCAAGAAAAGCGGATTTTATGTGCTGGATTACAAAGCTGATAAGCTTCATCCCTTTGGGCCGAGGCTCGCCTTTCTTCTTGAACCTGCACTCGACCTTCCCTGTGTGCTAAGAATAAAAACGAGGAGCAGGACATCAGCGTGCCATTGCGGGTGCTTTGGGGAGCCCCGGCCACGGGGATTAGAGTCCTGAGGCACCTCTGAGCACGCCGAGCGAGTGGAGTATGAGGGCCGCCGTCCCTGACAGGCCGCCGCTTATGTAACGCGCACACGCATCTGTTGCCAGAATTTACCGGGGGCAGAAAGCGCAAACAAATGCAGCTGCAGGTTGGTTTGATTTAATATTCTCCTGAGAATGCTATTACTGTGTGTTTTAGAGGAGATAAAATGAGAGGTTATAGGAAATATAGCTCAGCCTGGTAGGCATGGCTTGTTAATACAGTGTTTTGTGTATGGGAATCCAAGGAAGAAAAGTGAAACCGGAGGGGGGGGTGGCTAATCCAACCAAGGCGTATTTAGAACAGAAGACAAGAAGGTGCTAGAAAAAGGGAAGTCTCTCTTCTTGGAAAATATGCTGCCTGTTAAATCCTCCAGCTAACTTTTCAGGGCTCCTGTCTGCCCTCATTAGGTGAGGCGGTGAGTGTCAGCTGGCCCCGAGGGGAGGGACTTGAGGGGAAGGGAAGACACAGAGGCTGGAATCCATCCACGCAGACAAACAGAAGGCAGCACACAGATGTCTGTCCTTGTCACAGCTGCCGTTTATCCAGTGCTGTGTCCATCAGGTGGGTGCGAGGCACCCAAGTAACACAGATAACTGAGCAAATGAATCATCTCAACTAGCCCCCAGTAATCCTACAAGGTGGAGTGAGCCTTGGTGATGAAGGAGCTGGGGTTAGACTAGTGAGCTCCTAGGGGACAGGTAGACTATGTCTTTTTTGGTTTGTTTTTCTACCAGCTCTGCTTGGCAATGGCTGCCAAAGATCTGGAACCTTCCTTCTGGTTCAAAAAGAAAGGGGTGTGTGATTGATCAGTGATGTCTGTCTAGGGCTCAGGAGGAGGATGCGCTAATACGTCTGTCACATTTTCTGTACTTGTCAGATTCCACGACTTGGCCCAGCTAGTGACTTGCAGGGGACATGGCGGGGAGGGGGCGGGAGGGGTGTTGGTTTTTCTGGTTTTTCTCCACGCCGCCTCCCCTGCAGAGCTACTGTTGGGAGGAAGGAACCAAAAGTCTCCTTTTGTATGTAGTAACCCATACAAAAAATGAGCTTTCGGCCGCTCGCCACAGGGATCGGTGTTTGCCTTTATAACAAGCCCTTAGTGATCTGCCTTCAGGAACAGCAGGCACATGATCGCCATCTTCACCCCCATAACCAGTCCTGCCTCCAGCCTGGTCATAGCGGTGAATGAGGCAGCCCAGGCACCCAGAGGGCATTCCATACACGAGAAGGCTGCTCCTTAGATAGTTTGTGGATGAACGGATGCTAGACTTCCCCGGTGGTGTATCTCTGTGATATGCCATGGTGGTCTAAGTCCATGCCGCCCCCAGAGAACTTTCTGGAGTGTTATCAATGCTCTGGGTCTGCCCCGGCTGCTTCTGTGGCTGTCGAGAGCTTGCAGTGTGGCCGGTGCAACTAAGAAACTGCATTTTATTTTATTTTATTTCATTTCATTTCATTTCATTTCATTTCTTTCTAATTGAGATGTAATTGACATATTTTAGGGTACAACATATATTCTTTGATATAGGTATACATTGCAAATAATCAGTAAATAAGAAACTAAATAATTAGCTAACATCCACCAGCTCACATAGTTACAAAAAATTCTTTTTCTTATGATGGGAGCTTTTTTTTTAAACATCTTGGCCGTTTCTATAATTTTTTTTAATTTTTAATAATGTTTTTTATTTATTTTTGAGAGACAGTGTGAGCAGGGGAGGGTCAGAGAGAGAGGGAGACACAGAATCTGAAGCAGGCTCCAGGCTCTGAGCTGTCAGCACAGAGCCCGATGCGGGGCTCGAACCCATGAACTGTGAGATCATGATCTGAGCCAAAGCCGGGCACTTAACTGACTGAGCCACCCAGGCGCCCCTGATGGGGACTTTTAAGATCGACTTTCTTAGGCGCTTTCAAATATATAACACAGTGTTGTTAACTCCAGTCCCTGTGCTGTACGTTACATCCCCAGGACTCCTTCGTCTTGTACCTGGAGGTTTGTGCCTTTTGGTCCCACTCGCCCCATATCGCCCACCTCCCACTTCCTGCCTCTGCCAGCCACTAGTCTGTTCTCTAGATCTATGTGATCAGGACTTTTTATTGTTGTTTAGCCTTTATTCATTTTTGAGAGACAGAGAGAGACAAAGCATGAGCAGGGGAGGGGCAGACACAGAGTCTGAAGCAGGCTCCAGGCTCTGAGCTGTCAGCACAGAGCTCGACGCGGGGCTCGAACCCACAAACTGTGAGATCATGACCTGAGCCGAAGTTGGCTGCTTAACCAACTGAGCCGCCCAGGCGCCCCCATTTAATTTTTAATGTAAGCCGCCATCTGTGCTTGGTGACTGTGTATTGGACTGCACAGATCATGGCACTCTGGGTGCCGTGCTGAACAGATAGACAAGGCCCTGTCCACACAGCCTGTCCCTTCTCATGGGGAAGGGCGGTGAAAAGGATCTAGACAAATAATGTAACTTCAGGCAGTGCTAAGTGTCCTGAAGACGATGTAATAGGGCAGTGGGAGAGGGGCCTCAGGAGAAGGAGGCAGGGCTGCTTCGAGTAGTGAGAGACCTTCCATCAGAGGCCAGAGCGGGAGCAAAGGCCCCAAGGCAGGGACAAGCTTAGCACTTCTCGAATAGTAGTTTTGGCAGCGGCTAAGGATATGGAACAAAGGAAAGGGTAAGGGGAGGTCCCAGAGTTAGGTGGGAACCAGGTCTCATGGGCCCCCCCCCCTGGCTCAGATCTTGTTCCCACAGAGCCCAGGCATCAGCGCCAGGCCACCTGGGGCAAATCCTGGCTCCTCCCCTTCCTTGCTGTGCGACCTTGGGCATGTTGCTCCGCATCCCTGTGCCTCCATTTCTTCGTCCACAAAACGCGGTAATTACTGCTCAGTTAATACGTATAAAGTTCTCGGAATGATTTCTGGGCTTTGTGAGTCCCATACAAGTGTCAGCTGTTAGTGTTGTAACTGAAGCGGTTTTGGGCCGGAGGTGATGTAATCTGAGGAATTTATAAGATCACTCGGGCTGCCATTTGGAGAGCCGGTTAGAGGGAGCCCCCACAGGAGGCTGCTAGCATCACCTAGCTAAGGGTCCGCGTGCCTTGGATGATGGTCCTGGTGCTTAGGAGGTGCACCACGGGGGATGCGCTGCCTCCCAAGATGGTGTTTGCATTTCCAGCAAGGCTTTTGTTTGGGGGAGGAGGGAGAATTTTCAAACAAACGCAGAAGGGACAAGTTCAAAAACAGCCCACGTGTGTACCCCTCACCTGCTCCCCATGATAATGACACCCTCCCTCTGGTTCCATTTACCTCCCACCATGTGGATTGTAGCTCGCATACCGTTTCACCCATCGGTTCTCCCGGGCGCATCTCTAACAGATGAGGGGTTTGTTTTTACATAACCCCAATGTCACCGTCCTACCTGCTGGTAACTGGTTATTATGCGCTAATACCCTCTTCGTGTTCAACTATCCCTAATTGTCTCAAAATTGTCTTTTTTTAATGTTTGTTTATTTTTGAGAGAGAAAGAATGCAGGCAGGGGAGGGGCAGAGAGGATGGGGGTGCGGACAGAGGACTGGAAACAGGCTCCACGCTGACAGCAGTGAGCCCAGTGCAGGGCTCAAACCCACAGACTGCAAGATCATGACCTGAGCCAAAGTCAGATGCTCAGCCAACTGAGACACCCAGTTGCCCCTCCAAATGTTTTTTTAATAGTTGTTTTGTTTGGATCAAGATCTAAACCAAGACCAAACATGGCATTGTCTTCCAAGGTGCAACTGAGGTGTGGCTGAGTCGCGTGACCTGGTGGCTATGCCCTGGGGCAGGGTCCGGGTAACCCTGAGCCTGGGGAGCACCCTAGCAGGGTGGCTGGTGGGTAGATTGACCAGGTCCCTGACCTCAGGTTTGGTCTTGGCCGCTGCCGGGCACCAGCAGGTGCTGAAATCTGGGAGCAGAGTCCACCCTCAGGAGGTTAGGGGCGAGGTAACCTCAAGAGCCTCAGGAGTCCTGGGTCTGACGCAGGCCCCCAGCCAGCAGGGTAAGGAGAGGCGAGCAGAGAATTCAGCCTTCGGAGAGGGAGCCCAACAAGGTTTTCAGGATCCAAGGAGCAGGTCGGGACTCAGGGCCAGACGACCTCCCAGCAGGGATGAGAGCACAGGTGCCGAGACCCCCTGCCCTGTGCTGTGCGGGCTGCAGCAGGAAGAAGCGGTAGCTGGGCTGGACAGATGGCTGAGTAGGGGTGGGCTGCTCACAAGCAGGTGCCGGTCTAGGTAAATCCTGGGCCCCCGTGGGGCTGGGGCTCCCCTTCCCACCTCCTGCCTGCCTTGACCAGCATTGGTTCAGTAGCTGAACCTCCTGATTGAAGATCTCAGTCCCAGGGATAGCATATTAATCAGGATTCTCTTGGTATCAAAGAACAGAAAACCTAATTAGGACAGATGTAAGCACGAGGGCACCTGGGTGACCCGGTTGAGCATCTGCCTCTTGATTTTGGTTCAGGTTGTGATCTCATGATTTGTGAGTTCAATCCCCGCATCAGGCTCCATGCTGACAGTGCAGAGCCTGCTTGGGATTCTCTCTCTCTGCCCCTCTCCTGCTCACATGCTCTTGCACTCTCTCTCTTTCTCTCTCAAAATAAATAAATAAACTTAAAAAAAAATACCAATGTAAGCACAAAAAGGAGTTCATCGGCTCATGTAACAAGAGAGTATAGGGTAGCTGGCTTCAGGCATGGCAGGATCCAGGAGTTCTTGGATGATGTCCAGAATCTCCCTCCCTCCATCATGCGTCTCTGCTTTCCTCTACGTTGGCTTCATCCTCGGTTTCCACGAGCTGGCACCTAATGACGTCAGACTAGTATGTCAGCCTTGCAGAGATTGTCCTCCTGAAATCCTCAGATCTAGGACCCACCGGCCAGGCAGCCTGGGCTGGGGCTCACATTATCCCTCTGAAGGGAGGTTGGGGGAAGATGGATGCATGGTGGAAAATTGAGGTGCGCTCTCCATGAGAAGGGAACATGCAGGAAATGATACCCACACTAGGTCTTTTTACTTTTTCTCCCAGAACACAGGAGTCGTGTTCTGTCCACATATTCACCGGCTCCCAGATCTAAACCCTCCCCAAAGCTTCACTTCTGAACCAAGCTTCCATCCCGGCCCCCACACGCCTGTGGCATTTCTGCCCAGCAGTCCAGGGACCCTCCCAGCTCCGCATCCCTGATCCCAGGCCGGTCGGGTCTCCTGCTCGCTTTTGCTGCCTCCCACTACTGCGTCCTCCTCATCTACCCCTGCCTCTTGCTCCCTAAGTCCTGCTATTTCTGTTCCCAAAACCTGTTTTCTTTGGGACCTGGCTGCTCCTTCAGCCTAAGGACCCCCAAGCAAGATGCATCCCATCTTCCTGTTCCGCTTGCTCAGCCGCTCAGCCCTTAGCCTCGTCAGCAGAGTCTTATCCATTGCCCGCACTGAGAGACAGAGACAGAGCGCAAGTGGGGGAGGGCAGAGAGAGAGAGAGGGAGACACAGAATCCGAAGCAGCCTCTAGGCTCTAAGCTGTCAGCACAGAGCCCGACGCAGGGCTCAAACTCACGAACCGTGAGATCATGCCCTGAGCTGAAGTCAGACGCTTATCCTACTGAGCCATCCAGGCCCCCAGACCATCTTATTATAGACCCTGCCTTTTGAAGACCTCAGGGTCCTCTGTCTTTACACACAAGCCTCCACATGCCTCTAGCTGCCCCAGGCCCATTCTGGCGGTCTCCAGCTGCACCCTTCCGGGCACCAAATCTCATGCTTCCCTAGATGTTCCTCAGTTTGCTGAGGCTCCGATGCCCCCAGCTGGTGCCCCGGGTCAAACGCACCCTGCAGGGGTACCCCATCTGGCCCTCATAGCATCCTACTGCTTGTGGCTCGCTCAACAACATTTGGAACTTGGCTTTCGAGGAACTGGCAACATTGCCTGTGTGAGGTCCGCCAGCTGGACCCAAGTGGGCCCTACATGCAGGCTCTGAACCGGTGGGCATGTGCTCTCCAGGTCACTCAGGCCCCGTGCCCACCCCCCCACCCCCGCCACCACCGCAATGATTCTGCAAACGCTTGGGTTTGGGACCCCTTAATATACAGACCATCATGAACTCCCTAAGATGAACCTCACTCTCTTGTTCTCTTGTTCTGCATCCCGCCCAGGCCAGGCCCTGAAAGTCCCCTCACATGTTGTGTATTAGATTGAATAACACTGTAAGAATTGTATTCTGGGGCCTCAGCCCAGATGTAGGCTGTCCTGACCTAACACAGGGAGAGTGAGTGTCGGCTCCACGCTAGACTGGACGGGGGTCCTCCTGCTGCCAGCCTCTGCCTAGAACAGGGGGAGCAGGGAGTCTCCGGCTGTGCTAGCCCTGGGCGGCAGCCTTGGCAGGTACACACATCCGGGGCAGTAGACCGGATTCAAGACCACAATGGTAGCTCACGTTTCTTGAGCACGTGCTGTGTGCCAGGCAGTAGTCAAAGGGCTTTGCTCAGTTCTTCTAACCAGCAGTCCTATGAGATAGGTATGGTGTGATCAGCTCCATTCTACAGATGGAGCAACCGAGGCACTGATAAGCAGAGCAACTTGCCGGTGGTCACGTGATGGCCATGCAGTCTAGTGCCTATCACACAGTCCTGCCTTCCGGTAGAGACTGTGGTCACCGGACAGCTGTGCCCCATCAAGACGCTGGTCCTGCCCTTCAGCCCTGGCCCCAGGATGCCAGCTGCCTAACTGTTCAAGAGAGGACAGAAATGCATGCTGTTACATTAAAGCTCCCCATTCTTAGATTTTATCGACTAGTTTTGAAATTTTAACTGCTCCGGGAGCCCGCCAGGCACAGATTTAGCTGTAGAGCTGCCAGCAGGTGACCCGATCTGCCAGGTCCCATCCACGTCCGTTGTCCTGAGTGTGTGATGTTGGGAGGGTCGGAGCACTTGGCCCAGAGCCTGGCGTGTGCTTGGTGCTTGTTACACATCACGGTGTCTCACTGACGTCTTCAAGTTCTACATCACAAAAATGGTGTTCATCACCCTTCTCAGGGGCCATGTCAAAGGCCCCTGAGATCTCCTCCCCATAAAACATTCAAGTTCAGGTGCTCCGGGAAGGAGCATGTTCCGTTCCTAGAGCTAGGCCTCAACATAGTGAGGGATTGGGTGATCTCGCATCCAGGCAAGGACGGGCACGCACATGTGGGCAGTCAGCCGCCAAATGTGCAGGGAGCCAGCTTGTAGGTCCAGCTCTGAGAGCCCAGAGGAGGGGAGGAGGGGCAGATGGGGAGGGCCAAGCAGTTCCTGGACGAGTCAGCTTGGTCCTGAGGCCTGCATAGTGACTCCTTAGGCAGCAGCGGCTCAATCCCCAAAGCCCGCCTCCCTGTCCCCGAAAAGCCTGCTGTCAGGGTGAACCCCCTCCCGGGCAGCCCGGAGTCCCTAGGTCATGACCGAGCCTATCGAGTGGGGCCTTTGGGATGGCTCCGACAGGCTGCACGTGAATGAGGCCCAGCCAATGTGCCACCTTCAATTGGGTTCCCCCGGGCAGGGTCTGCTCTCACGGACCCTCCCCGGCATTCAGCACAGAAGCCCCGCCGGTGCTCGCTCCAAAGGTCATTCTGTTGGCTGTTTGTCTTGGGAAAGCGCATCATCAATGCAAATACCCACGGAGCTGGCCGCCGTTCATCTTTGCTGAGCAGTCTGTGCGCTCCTTGGAAGGGACATGTCGCTCAACACCGGGGCCCCCCAGGGACATGGCCTTGCAGAGTCAGGTAAATTAGACTGAATAGTATTAATGCTGATGTGTTAAAAAGGCGTGGCCATCTCATCATGGTTGGTCCTGGGCACCTGTAAAGAAGGAAGACACAGAAGGATGATCAAGTTGGGATGTGGACGAGGAAGGAAGGGTGTGCCCACAAACCACATGCCAACCGTGGGGTTTCATGAAGTGTCCTCTTGAAAACTCATTACAGAGGGGCTGGAGGCAGCGTCAACGAGGGCATAAAGGTAACCCGAGTTAAGCAAGGAAGACAGGAGGAGCACCAAGGAAACAGGTGTACACACATAAACACACACGCACAAACACAGCTCTTAAAGATGGTGGTAAGAGGAATTTCACTGTGGATTTCTTGGAAAGCAGACCAAAGCAGGAAACAGTCAGGACGAAAGGGCTGCTTATTGGAAAGGGAGGAGGCAGGATGGTTCTTTAGAAGCAGGAGAATCTTCTCTGCGTGTCCACGCCCGAAGACAAAGGGCTTGACCGCGGAGGCGCCCAGGAGCGGAAGAGCAGAATCCCCGCACTGCACACGTGCATCTCGCGTCTAGCCCGGCCCCTGAGGCGGCGTGATGGGGACGTCAGCATGTACATAGATACGAGAAAACAGTCTGGAAGGACACGTGTGCACGCACTCCCCACCCGTGCCCACAATGATTGCCCCTGGGGGTGAGGAGGGAGGCAGGGTGGGGACGGGAAGGGAGAGATGGTGTCCCCGAGGACTTACTAAAACTATTGGAGTCAGAGCTCCCTCCCCCCAGTGCAGGGGATTTTGCCCATGGCCAGACTTTCTCTGGGCCTCCCTGACCCCAAGGGAGATGCCAGCCAGAGTGGCTCACCAAGCCTGAGCTGTGTGACCTCAGGGAAGGCTGAGCCTCAGTGCCTTCATCTGCAAGATGGGTCCCAATGTCCGCCGTGCAGATTTGCTTCAAAGCCTGATCTGAGATGGTGCAGCCTTTTATTTTCTTCATCCTTGGAACCCCCCAGAGAAGTGACCCCTGCCTGGTTCCCCACCAGGGAGCCTACTCCGGTGATCCTTGGGCCAAATCCACCCACAGATACTGCCTGTTTGGCCTGCGAAGTGTTGGAAACATTTCAGATTTAAGCAGCATCAGGCCTGAGCCTCCCAGCCCTCCACACCCCCCTCCCCATCATGCCCTGAGGTTCTCCATCAGCACATCTGTGTCCACCCCCCTGGCCCCTGTGGGCATGCGCACCTGCTTTACTCCTTCTGTCCCCTCTCCACCAGACTCCTTGGAGAGAGCTGACGGGGCAACGGGCGGCTAGAGGTCAGGCGGTGCTCCGGGCTGGTGGCAGAATGAACTCGAACACACTGGGAAGGGAAGTGATCTTATGAGACCCGGGGTCCCCACCTCCTGGCCGCACCGCCCCTGAAGGCCTCTCCCCACCACCCCGTCGCCTCTTTCGAGGACGGTTTCTGTCTCACCAGATGTTTGCGTGGTGGTAATTGTGCAGAACTAGTCACTGGAGCTGCCCGCACTGTCCCCCTCGAACCGCTATCTCCTGATTAATTCACAGCATGCACTCGCTCTGTGGCTCCGCTAAGCAGAGCACACATCCATATAACCATGTAAAAGAGTGGTTGGAGCATCGACTTTTCTGGCAGTCGGCAAATAGTAGCCTGCCGTCCTGCAGTTGGGTGATTGAAGCCGGGTTCCTGTGGCGTAATGTGGACCTGATGGGCCTCGTTCTAAATTGCTGCGGAACCTCTAGCGCAGTAGAACGAGAAATGTAGTCAGAGCTTACTCACCCAGCTTCGGGGAGGCGAGGGGCGGGGAACAGGTGGAGACGGACACCCCTGGGGTCTCGGATCCAGTGTCTCAAAAGCAGATCAGAGGCCAAAGTGAGGTGGAAAACGATCTAGCAGTGAAACAACAGGCTGCCATTTGTTTGTCTCCCACCCCCCTGCCCCCCTGTCCCCCCGTCAGATTTGTTCCTGGAACCTCGTCAGGGCGCAGTGCCATCCTGGAGAAAAATACGTGTGCTTGTGCATTTTTAGTTCCAAAGTCGGTGTGGAGTGCCAGCCACGTGTAGCTACCTGCTGGGCCCTCGGACGGGATTGGTGGGGCCTCCGCTGTCTAGGGGCTGAAATTTGAGTGGGGCAGACAGTATGTAAGCTAAAGAGCTGATAAACGAGACCATTTTGGAGACAGGCAGGGAATCAAACAGGACGATGGGAGGGAGAGGGGACCGGATGGGGTGGGGCTCGGGAGGGGGTCAGGAAGATCCCTCTGGTCAGGAAGGAGCCAACCTTGCCGGTGCCGGACGAGACTGTCCACAGGTCCCAAGGTGGCCATGAGGCCCGCGGGACGACAGAGCAGCCATCACACCGGCGTGTTGGGAGTGAAGGGAGGAGGGGGAGCACGGGAGGAGCCGGGGCAGAGGTCCGCAGGGGCCAGATCACATGGGCCTCATTGGTCACTGAAGGGCGCTGCAGGGTATTCTCGGTGTAGTAGAAATTGCTAGGTCGTTTTAAGCAGGAGGTTACCATGACCTGTTCAGTTATGTATTAAAAAAACACAAAAAAACCACTGGCTGCTGTATAGACAATCAAGTGTGTTTGTGTCAGGCCGGAGCACAGTGACCGTGCAGAGGGACTTGTGACGGACTGGATTCGCACAGGAGAGAACAAGAGGAATGAAGGACTCGGAGGGTTGGGCATCCAGTCACGCCATCACGTGGCTTGCTGGAGAGTTCGGGGGTGGAGATTTAAATAATCAGGAGTCCAAAAATAGAAATCATCTAAATAAAATAATCAGGAGTCACCAACGTGAAGATGGTATTTAGGGCCTTGGGCCTGGAGGAGACCCCCTAGTGAGAGGGCACAGGGGAATCCAGAGGCCTGGGATTAAGCCCTGGGGCAGCCAAAGAGGGACAACAGCGAGGCCAAGAGAGAAGCGGGAGGAGCAGCCAGCCGTGGCAGTGACCCTCAGAACTGAACAGACCGATTGTGGGGCATCCCTGCAGCGGACCGCTCCTCCCCAATAAAAAGGAGTAAAACGATGAATTTCCACAACACAGTGAACCTCACTTATGCTGGGTGAAAGAAGTCAGCCCAAGTAGCACATGATTCCCTTCATGTTAAAATTCTAGAAAAATGCAAAGTAATCTGTAGTGACAGAAAGCTGATGACAGGTTGCAGATCGGAAGCCAAAGTGAGGTAGAAAACGATCTAGCGGTGAAACAACAGGCCGCTAGGGGGAGGGGGGTGGGGAGCGGGGAGGGTAGGATTCCTGGGGGTCGGGGGGAGGGGGGAAGCGGGGCACAAGGAAACTCTGGGGGTGATGGACGTGTTCAAGCTGACACACCCTAGTGTGTACATGTGTTATTTATCAAGCCGTATGCTTTCAGCACGCATGGTTTACTGTAGGAAGTACATATTCTCTCATAAAGCTGTTTCTAAATTTTCCTTTAAAATTTATTTTGAGAGAGAGAGAGAGAGCGCAGGAGGGGCAGAGAGGAGAGTCCCACCCAGGCTCTGCGCTGTCAGCACCGAGCTTGATGCCGGGCTCAAACTCCTCAACCACGAGATCACCACCTGAGCTGAGACAGAGTCTGACGCTTAGCCAACTTGGCCACCCAGCACCCCATGAAGCTGTTTTTAAAGAAAGAGTTTTGCTGTAAAGCGGAATGGACAGTCAGGGCAGGAGCAGGAGGAGGTGCGGTTCTATTTTAAGCAGGAACAAAGAAACGTTAAATGTCTGTGTGATGTAGGGCATGAGCGTTGTGAGGAGGAGACGGGGAGGCGAAGCCACCTGTCAGGGTTACCTGTGTGTGTCACGCCGGGGAGCTGGGGATTCCTCCCATCGGCCCGGGCTCCTCCACGTGCCCAGGAATCATCTGGAGAAACTGTCACCAGCATAGCACCACACCACATGCCCCAGGCCCCCCTCCGAGCACAGCTGAGCTGGGACAGGGCACCGCCTCAGTGCTCCCAGATTGCTCTCCCTTTCTGCACGGGCGTTTTCCGTGGCCTCAGCTTGTGTGGTGGGGAGTCAGTGCCCCCAGGGGCAGCCGTCCACAGCGGGGAAGGGGGTCAGTGGACAAACACCCCCGCCTCCCGCTTCGGAGTTGCATTGTGTGGGTTCCTCTGAATGCCCCAGTGGAATGGAACTCCGTTTGCCATTTGCCAACAGCCGGGAGCGGCTAAAAAAAACCACTGGGGGGTTTCCTCCTGCCCTATCTTACTCTCCCAACTCCCTCTTGGGGACAGCTTCCAAATAAGCAACGTGTACTCAACCCTTGCCTCAGGCTCTGCTTTCAGGGCACCTGAAACACAACACCCATAGAACCAGGGGCTGTGCATTTATGTGCACGTCAGGCTTTCCTCACGCAGGGCTCTCAGGAACCATAGAGTAAAGAATAGGCCATGAAAAACATGTGCGGCTTCAGGATGGGGAGTGACTGGGCCAGATTTGCTCTGGTAGAGAATGGAAGTCTGGCAATGTGAACTTGAGGTGGAAGGCTGCGAGAGGCAGGAAGCACGGAGACCAATTAGCAGGCCATTACCAATGTCCCAGCAGGGAGTAATGGCGAGAAGACAGCAATTGGGGCCATCTCTTTGTGAAAGTCCTTTGATTTATAAAGTATGTAACAGTTCACACAGAAATGACACTAGCCTTATTTAACATCCCCGGTGCTGTGGTGTTTTTTTTTTTTAAGGCTCGCGTTTCCAGCATTCCACATTTTTCTTTCTGATCTGCCGCTTCCAAAATGTGATACGTCAGCCTGATGCCACGCAGCTTCATTTTGTTAAATTTTGTGTTTTCAGGATCTTGACATGGGCGCCAAGAACATGAAGCTTTATGTCAATAAAAATCTCATCTTTGACGGCACGTTGGACCGAGGGGGTGGAGAGGGCCCGGCTGACCTGAGCGTCCTTGTTGGCCCGAAGAACGAGAAGGAGGAGGGAATAGAGAGGGCCCCCTGGGGAGACAGCAGAGATGCCCCCAAGATGGTGGGCACAGATCGGGCGTGCTCCCAGCCAGCGGGAGCAGCCGTAGACGGGAAGGTTTCTCTCCAAGAAAAGCCGTTTGGTGAAAAGATGCGTCCTTCCCATTGCATGAGAGACGATTCATCCAAGTTAAACGAAGACTCGAGTTTATTAGCAGCACCAGCCTCGATGGGCGGCGTGCCCTGGGCTCCCCGCCTCCGCCCAGCTGCGGAATCCCCTCCCCTTGACCCAGAGCGCTCTCTGATCCAACAGCTGGAAAACCTCCCGGGCAGAGAAGTCTCCGAGGCACCAGCAAAAACCCCGTCCTGGTTGCAACCTTCCGCCGCAGGGAAAGGCAGGACGCCGGGGGGCAGGAAGCCAAAGCCCCTCTGGCTGAGTCCTGAGAAGCCACTGGACTGGGAAGGCAGGCTTCCTTCCGATGACCTCACTGACTCCAGGGGCGAGGGTCCTCGAGAGACTGAGATCGGGGACAAAGGCCCCCGGCGTGAGCAAGGGCGAGTGAGCAGCTGGAGTGTCATCGCTGGAGAGAGAGCCCAGAAGGTGACCCCCAAAGTCTGTGACGACTTGGGCATCTTTAGCCAGCCCTCCAACAGAGAGCACCCTGCCGGTGGGAGGAGGGGCCCGAGGAAGGACGCCCTCAGCAGCGGTCCCGGTGACAGCCAGCCACCCAGCAGAGGTAAGCCTGACAAGCGGTGACTCAGGTGCCACCGTCCCCGAGCGCAGGCTGCTGACCCCTGTGATCCCAGTTCGCTCCATGGACCTCTCTTCCCTCCCCCAGATGAGGGTGACCCCATCTGCAAAGCAAGGGGGTTCTTTTCAGCCCCCTTGGCCACAAATTCACTGTCTCAGGGGCACAGAGGTGGCAGCAGTGAGAACAGGCACATGAACCCCCCATATATGTGTCACTGCCCTTGAGCTGTGCCCCTTGGCCCTGGTTTGCTTGCAACGTGGCTTTTCCAGTCTAGACGTCGTCATCCGACCTCCAATGGAGACCCTGGGCTCTAGCGACTTCACTTTATTCTTAACTGTGGCATCAGAAAAATAACACGAGTGTCCTGGTCAAGAGCCCTTGACCTTGGCCTGGGTGTCAGAAGCACTGCAGGGAGTGGTGAGGACTATGGCGTTGGAGAGCGCCAGCCCACCGGGCAGGGGCAGCTGCGACTTCGCTCAGAGGGCTTTAGGCATGCGGTGACACAGCCTAGTGCTCCAGTACTCCCCTCTGCTTTGATTTATTTATCTTTTTAGTTTAGTTTTATTAAAAAAGATTTTTCATGTTTATTTTTGAGACAGAGACAGAGAACAGGGGAGGGACACAGAGAGAGAGGGAGACACAGAATCTGAAGCAGGCTCCAGGCCGTGAGCCATCAGCACAGAGCCCCATGCAGGGCTCGAACTCACGAAACCCGAGATCATAACCTGAACCGAAGTCGAGCACTCAACCGACTGAGCCACCCAGGTGCCCCTCCCTTCTCCTTTTATGAAGAGAAATCAGAAATGGACAATATTCTTTTTCAACATTGGCAACTGATTGCTATTATTTTTAAAACACTATGTGGGTCAGAAAAAATCTCTACCGGGAGGACTCACCTGGTTTGTGAGCTTTGCAGTAGATTATACGTGAGCGGTCAGAAAGGAGGGTACCAAAGGCTGGCTTTCTGACTCTGCACCCCGATTCGGCCGCTGGGAAGTAGGGGAGCACAGCAGCTAGGAGTCGGGCCACTGGAATCCAGCCACTGCTGCTTCTAGATCTGGTACCTCTAGGCTAGGACTTACAGAGCCTGGCGTGGCCTCATCTGTAAAATGGGAACAGACCGCCTCCCTGCTTCTCAGTGTTGTGAGGAATGAAGGAGCTGATGGCTTCACACAATAAATGGAGCCTGGCATGTGGAAAGTGCTTCGCAAGCACCCGATCCCAGGTCCTCTGAGCGGAACCCTGCACAGGAGCGTGAGCCCTGGGGTCAGACCACCTGGGCATGTATCCTGGTTCCCCACCACCAACTCATACAATGGGCAAGCTCTGAAACCCCTCTGGGCCTCAGGATCCTCATCTGTAAAATGACACCAGTAACACCCATCCTCGTGGGAGGATAAAATGAGGTCCTACGTGTGCAGCCCCTGGGACGCGAGAGCCCCCGGAAGGTATTAGCTGCTGCCATTAATCATCGCCACCCCCCACCCTGTGATTCTGCTTCCTGGTATATCTGTGTGCAAAGTCAGGGTATTTATTTCCTAGTGAATCAGGTCAGCATCGGCCTAGTGAATCAGGTCGGCATTACTGTCCAGAAGACAGACCCCAGGTGCCTGGGTGGCTGTCAGTTAAGCGTCGGACGCTTGATTTTGGCTCAGGTCATGATCTCACCATTCATGGGATGGAGTCCGTCAGGCTCTGTGCTGTCAGCACAGAGCCTGCCTGGGATTCTCTCTCCTCCTCTCTCTCTGCCCCTCTCCCACTCGCTCTCAAATAAATAAGCTTTAAAAAACCCAAAGGTCTGCATTCAGCCCGTGTCTGCACTCAGAAGTGCACAGTTGGTGGCCTCTTTCAGACTCCCGATGTTACCTAGGGCACCCAGGCAAGTCCCTCGGACTCAGGGTGCTTTTCCATGTGAGTGAGGGACTCCCTTCTTCCAGGCAGTGCTCCCCCCGCCCCCGGCTCCCCAGCCTTACAGACCTCTGCTCCCCACCCCGACCTGGACTGAACCCTGAGCTGGGTGTCAGGACAGCAGACAGACATGGGGGCTGCTCTTTGAGGGCAGGGACTGTGTCTCATCCGGGACCCAGGTGCCTGACACGTGGTGGGTCCTCTGCAGTGAGGGAAGCACAGAGTAAGGCAGGGGCTGCCACAGCTGGATGCGAGGCACGTGTGCGTTAAGCTGCGCTCCCGTCCAGGCACGTTACTCAGATGAGCCTTGTTTTCTCCCCAGCGCCAGCCCCGTTTTACAGATGAAGAAAATGTGAGGTTTAAGTAACTCTCCTCGGGTACACAGCCAGCGAGGGTTAGAGCAGGATTTGAACCCGGCCTCCCTGCCCGAGCGTCCGTACCTCAAACTACCACCTATGGTGCCCCATCTCTGCAGCTCTCCCCTCCCCACCCCCACCCCGGCTGAGGAGGGCCAGACACGGCAGAGCCTTCCTGGTAAACAGACCCGGGCAACCTCTGGGAGCTCCGAGGTGACGGGTGTTATTCTAACTTGTCCACGTTCAGAAGATTTTTCTCTCATTTTAATTTCTTTCCAGACATTTCAGTTGCTTGGCTCAGTGACACATTAAGAACCGAGCCCTTGAGATTTAATGCTTGTTAAGCCAGTCATGCTAAAAAGGAAAGTTGCTTAGAAATTTTAAATGACCCATTACATAGAGCCAAATCCCACAGCCGTGCCCTTCAGGAAAGGCACCGGCCGAGCCCTCCAACGACGCTTGTAGAATGAACGACCGCCTGAGTTCTTCCCTGGGACTTAGTCGTGTTGTCACCGAAAGACAGAGCCTGGAAATCCTTTTGTCCAACAGAGCATCTCATTATAATGTCATCCACATCTCAGAAGGGTTCGCATCAGAAGTCCATTGGCTCTGGGTGGATGAAATCCCATCTGCCCGGTAGGAGCACTGGCCCTCCAGAAAGCCAGCGAGCACACAGGAGACCCCACTCTGATTCCTGGGGGCTGCCGGGCTCTCCCTCTGCCACTTTCCCTCGCTCTTCCTCAGGAGATCAGCTTCCTGGGCTCTGTGCACAGGGCAGGGAACAGCCTCACCGCCAGAGGGCGATAGTTTCCCAGCTCTCGCTTCCCAAAGTCTCAAGGGAGATGCTGATTGGCCGACTTGGGTCAAGTGACCATACTTGTCCAGTCGGCTCTGGCTGGAGGGCTGTTCACCTTAACCGCATATGGTTCTGTTGTGTCTACGTTCCTCTTTACTTCCCATTTTAGTAACAATTAGCATATGCCCCACGGTGATGCCCTTGATTTTCGTAAGCTTGAGTTTAGTACTTCGTAGTCCCTGTTTACCTCCATCCACCAAGAGGTAGTTGTAAATCTTCAATCCTCCGTCACATGCAAGGGAGGGGGTGTGGGGGGGCACCCAGACTCTGTCGACTGCACATGAAAGCAGCAGCAGCTTCCTGGTGTCTGTTCAGGGCTGTGGGGAGGGATGTTGACAAAGACAAAGCACAGATGCCGGCAGCGCCCCAGCTTCCGGGGACTGGTGAGCTGCGCATTCTCCAGACAGAGGGGAACGCGGGCCACCCGCCTGCACGTCCGAGAGGTCCAGGTGAAGGCCTGTACCTCTCTGCATTCAACACCTGGGGCGGACATCTCGAGGCGAATAAATCAGCAAGCAGATGCAGAATGAGAGCAGAACCCTGTGTTTCTTGCCCACGTGGGCCAAGAAACACAGGCTGAGTCCCTGACACATGACGCCTGTTCTCTCTCCTCCGCCCACTTGCGGCCAGCCGCCAGGCCGTTCATTTCAGTCAGTGGAAATCAAATCACAATAACCTGATGTCATGATGATGCATATGGGAAGTTCCTTCTGCCAGATGTTAAGCCTAGCGCCTGGAGGAAAAGAAGGAAGAAACTTCAGGGCCTTTTTTGATGGCAGATGAGAAGGAGGGGAGAGGAAAGGTGCAGGAGAGCTGACAGGTGCACACGGGGGTCCCTCAAATCCAGGCCTGAACGGGGGGCTGCATGATGGTGATGCCAGCCAGCCGCCCCTGTGCTGGCAAACGTGAACTGAGCCGTGCAGCACAGTCTATGCTAGGCACTGGGACACACCAGGGAATGGGGCAAAGGAGGAGGTGGGGACAAGGTGGGCCGGCATGTGGGGATCCGGAAGAAGACCTTTCCTGGGAGAGGGCACAGCAAGGAGAGGCAGGAAGAGACTTGGTGTGTCCAGGGAACAGAAAGGCACGCACGGCGGATGGTCAGGGAGAAAGGCTGAAGCATGGCGGCATGGGAAGGACTTAGATGTTTCCCGGTTCAGTAGAGACCATGCCAATTGGAGGGCTGGGTGACAAATTCCCTCCCACGAGTGTGAAGTGACAGAGTGGACATGTCTCCGCCTTCCGAGGGGTTGTTGGAACTGGAAGGTGGTGGCTGGGGGAGAGAAGCCAGAACGTTGAAAGTTGAGCATCGCTGCCTGGGACCAGATGGGGCCAAGGCCTGGGGCAGGACAAGGCCTGGGTGCGCTCATAGCAGCAGCGGAGAGCCCAGGAGTGCCAACACTCCTGAGAGGGCAGAGGAGGGACCCTCGGGTGGAGGAGCATGAGGACTGAGGAAAGATCGAGTACACGGAGTCCTCATGTACTTACCAGAAGTCTGCTCAGGGGAGGGGTGTGGGAATTATAGGACTCTTATTGGAGGCAAGGGGCAGAAAGCCACCAGGAGTGTGACTTCAGGCATGGCTGGATCCAGGGGCTCCAATGACGTCATTGGGACTCTCTCTCCATCTCTTGGCTCAGGTCCCTGTGTTGGCTTCATTGTCAGGCAGGCTCTGCTCACAGTGTAGCTAACTGGCCACCAGCACTGGGCACCCAGGACCGACATCCTGCCGCCTCAGGGCACCACTCTAAACTGAGCCCCTCTCTCTCCATAGTTCCCTTCCCAGCCTGGAAGGGCGCTGTCAGCATTCGCCCAAGCTGGATGGTCTGAAGGTGGGGTAATCCCCAAAGGAAAATCAGGAGAAGGGCAAGCGGGGTCGGGGTGAGCCAAACAACTTGCAGGGCTTGAGGGAGGTCGTAGCGGCGGCCGCAAAGGGAAGGAGAAAATGGGGGGAGGGGGGCGGTGGAGGAAGTCATGAGATCAGGTCCGGCTTCCTTTTTCTTTCAGGTAGGAGAGATTTATGTGCGTCTGCAGGCAGAGAGAGGGCAAGGTGCCAGTGGGGAAGAGATGATTGAGGGTTCCGGAGAGAGGGGATAATTGATGGAGCTGGGCCCCCTAGGAGACAGGCAGAAAATGGAGTGCAGGGCGCAGCCCGATATGAAAGGAGAAAAAACAGAATGTCAGTGTCATCAGCTGCTGTTTTTCCAGAACGACACCCTTCCGTGGCAGTTAGCCATAGCCTGGCTGCCAGGACAGGCTGCCGCTTGGTGCGCACGCCGGGGCCTCTCTGTTATGCAAGGGGGAGACTGCAGCCTCCGGAGCACCCCTCCGAGGGCCACACTGTGTCCTCCATGGGCTGGGGACACGCGCTTCCGGTCTGGAAGCTAACCAAGCCAGGCGCGGAACTAAATTCCTTGCTTACAATATACCTGTGTTGTTGGCGGTTTTTATAGCACTTTTCCCGATTCTGTAACACATCTAGGGAACTCAGAAGATCAGGTGACACGTCCCAGAAAGGATCATGTTAACACCTCGGTGTGTGTCTGCCATAGCGGATCTGGCTTTTTCCCATTTAGCGTTCTTCCGCGAGTGTTCCACCTGCCGTTAGATAGTCTTTGAAAACACTGTCCAAGTCACGTGATGTGACAGACCCAGAGCGGATCCTCCGGCTGCTGACTCAGGCGCCTCCGGCAGCGGCGGTGCCCCCGCTTGGGTGTGAACATGGTTTCCAGCAAAGGCTTTCACACTCCAAAATGTCTTCCCTCAATCTGCGTGCCGGTGGCGTTCTTAGAAAATTCAGACTTTCATCGGGAGCCCTGGGTGGCTCCATTGGTTAAGCATCCGACTCTTGGTTTCCGCTCAGGTCCTATCTTGTGGTTTGTGAGTTCCAGCCCTGCTTCGGGCTCTGTGCTGACAGTGCAGAGCCTACTTGGGCTTCTCTCTCCCTCCTTGTCTCTCTGTCTCTCCCTGCTTGTGCTCTCTCTCTCTCTCTCTCTCTCTCTCTCTCTCTTTCTCAAAATAAATAAACTTAAGAAAAAAAGAAAATTCAAAGTATATTGAGAAATACTTCGCTTTTTGTAAAACAAGCAGATTCTGACTTGAGGAACCGTAATCGATTTCTTACCAACCTGAGTGTGGCGTGTGACAAGGGGCCCTGACTGTTCCCCGCAGGGCAGGATATTAACATCTGGGTCCCACCCATTAAAGGCCAGCAGGGGCTCCAGGCATCGAGACCCCAAGAGTCACCCCACTGATCTCTAGGATGCCCTCACACTGAGGGCAACCCCACTACCAGGAGCCCCTGGGTGAGACAGTCTGTGAAAGTCCCCGCCTGCACCCAGGCCACTAATGGGGCTCCGCCCCTCCTGCGTTCTTCCAGAAGATGCCCGGTCCACCCAGACGCCGCCACGGCCCCGGAGGTGCAGTGAGCAGGACCACACGCTGCATGAGTCCTGGGACTCCCTCAGTGCCTTTGACCGCTCCCACCGGGGACGCATCTCCAACTTGGAGCTGCAGGGGGACATCCTGGACGAGTTCCTGCAGCAGCAGAAGACGAGCCAGCACGGCGAGCCGTCGTCCCCACGGAAGGGGGAGAAGCTGGAATCAAGGAGAGGCCGGGAGGACAGTCCCACGGAGACAGACGACGGCAGTGACTTTGAAATCCCCGTCTTGCCTTACGGACAGCGCTTGGTCATCGACATCAAGTCGACGTGGGGGGACCGGCACTATGTCGGCCTTAACGGAATAGAAATATTCAGTTCCAGGGGGGAGCCTGTGGAGGTCGCCAACATCCAAGCAGAGCCGCCCGACATCAATATTCTACCGGCTTACGGCAAGGACCCCCGCGTGGTCAGCAACCTCATCGATGGGGTGAACAGGACCCAGGACGACATGCACGTGTGGCTGGCCCCTTTCACACTGGGCAAGCCCCACACCATCACCATAGACTTTGTGCGCCCTTGCCAGGTGGCCCTGGTCCGCATCTGGAACTACAATAAATCTCGGATACATTCCTTCCGTGGGGTGAAGGACGTCACCATGCTGTTAGACGCGCAGTGCATCTTTAGAGGAGAGATCGCCAAGGCCTCGGGGACCCTGACGGGAGGTACGGTATGTCTGTGGGAATGTTCCGGAAGCCTCTACCCGTTTCCTGCCTAGGCTCTGAGGAAACGCTACAGACCCTGGCTAGCCAGTGACAGATGGGTCTCTCCTCTGCCTAGGCCTGGCCCACTTCTCCCCTTTTGCAACACGGGGGTAGACGGGAGAGCTGACCTCATTTAAACTCCTCCCCGGGGCACTGGCCTCACTCAGCTTCCCTAGCTGACTGAGGTCAGTCGGAGAAGGGGGAATTTTTCTGCAAGCGACTTACTGAGGGGGTGCCCCCAGGAGAGCCCGTGTTCCCAGGAGGTGACAGGATAGGAATGAGGGGAAGCCAGGCGAGGATACGGTTTGGGGGAGCCCAGCCTCAGCTTCATCCTGAGGGAGCTCTGGAGCATAAATTGCAGAGTCTGTCCTTTGGACAGCTTTGGAACCCTGCAGGCCCCTCGGGTTGGGGGTGTCCCTCCCACGCCCTTCCAGGCAAGCCTCCAGCCCCCCCAAAAGGCATCCGTGGGGACCTGAGCAGGGTCCCAACAGCATCTTGCCAGGATGCCTCACCCACACTTATTTCAGGACCGATCACCAAGAGTCTCCTTAGATTAGACCCTGTCATTAGATCTAAGTGGCTCCTAGGACTTGGGAAAGCCCTTTGCAATGTGTGACTAATAAATAACGTGGCTTGCTTACGCAAATTGCAAATCGGGGACCGGTGGTGGTTTGGGATTTTCTAGCACAAAGGTTCGTGGGTTTGGGTTTCCGGTCTTACAAACCATGGGGTTTGGGGTGACTTGACTGCCTTCCTTGTGACCCAGCCCTGGAGCACTTTGGAGACACTATCTTATTCACGACCGACGATGACATTCTGGAGGCCATATTCTGTTCGGATGCGACATTTGATGTGGACGTGGAGGGCCCCTGCGGCCTGCGGAGTGCAGAGACGCTGAGGAGGCCCAGCACCGCGGACAGCGACGGGGCGGAGAGGCCCTACACCCAGGCGGGCTCCTGGGCTGAGGACCGGGTAGGACTGGGGGGAGGGGCGGGGGGCACCCCTCCCTCCCCCCAGGGACATCTCCTCCCAACTCTGCGCCGAACCGGAGGGATGAAGATGGATAGCCTTTGAGCTGCTCATGCTACTGTTTTGACATTTCCCATTTTTCTACTTCATTTTTGGGTCCTGTATGTCATATTTCATTCCCTAATTATTTTTTATTTTTTTATTTTTTTTAAACCCGAGTGAAGAAAGTATTCAAATTTTAATCAAAGCTAGGAGAAAGCGGTTCCCCGTCGTCTCTGTAATTTAGAGGTTGGCAGTCTCAGGGGGGATTTTTGCTTTCGGTTGTGTTTTGATCACTCACCGTTGTTTTTGATGGAACGCACTAGAAATGCTCTTAATGGGCAGACTTAGAATTAAAATAATGATAATTCCAGCGATCGATTGTTTCCTACACACGTATCATGATCTAGGCGGAGAGCCCCGTGTATACTGTGCTTAACCGGGTAGAGACCATTAAAACCCCCATTTAGGAAACCCAGACTCAGACGGGTTAAGTGACTTGCCCAAGGACACACAGCACGAGAGTAACCAGGCTTCAACATGAAGGTAGGACTCCGAAGTCTGTGTTGTTTTTTTCTAAGGTTTTTTTGTTTGTTTGTTTGTTTGTTTGAGAGAGAGAGAGGCAGGGGAGGGGCAGAGAGAGAGGGAGACACAGAGTCTCAAGCAGGCTCTAGGCTCCAGGCTCCGAGCTGTCAGCCCAGAGCTAGAAGCACTTGAACTCACAACCCACAGCCTCATGACCTGAGCTGGCACTTAACTGACTGAGCCACTCAGACTTAACTCCAAAGTCTATGTTTTTAACTGATAACTTTTTAAGAAATGAAAGATGACCGTCAGGGGAAGGGTCAGTCCAAGTGAGGGACCAGAAATCAAACAGCCGGAGCCCCCAGGGATGTCCTTGAGGCCCTAAGGGGAAAGAGGAGATGGTAGAGGGTGGGAGAGGGGAGGGAGGTGCGCTGGACCCCCAGGGACAGAAGGGGGGCCTGGCACGTGGATCCCTCGCTGTTCAATGGAGTTAAAACCCCGGAGGGGCCAGGCAGAGTGTCCTGCAAGACTGAGGGGGGCAGAGGCCCCGTGTTTAAGGAAGCAGCTGCTCCCCCACACCCCCACCCCGAGACAGGAGTTGCTAGTTCATGTTGATAGTTGTCCTGATTTTTTTTTCCGAGAGAAGCCAGCAATCTGGGTTTTGATGTAAACTGCCCCAATTAAAAACTGTTGGCAACTAAGGAGAAATGCTTCCAAACCTGTGAGCCACGGCGCGTCTGGGGTCTGGATCTGATCCCTGGGTCCCCGGTTGGGAGCTGACCTGGAAGCTCTTCACGTGCCCAGAATTTTCCAGATGCCCCTAAGGGCCTCTGATCACATCCAGCCTGTGAGGGACAGGGAGGAATCTTTGTCCCGGTCTCAGGGACGAGGAACCTGAGCTCTGGGAGGCCAGTGTCACACCTCTAGGAGGTGACAGGGCTGGAGATGCCCCCAGCCTGTCCGGGTATTCAAGTCGGCACATCCACCAGGGAGCGTCCCAGGAGGCCCGGGGAGGACGGGGAGCAGGGCAGGTGCTCCCATGGTGACCAGAGGCTGCTCCGTGTCACGGACGCTCCTGGCAGGCCACCCTCCCCACCCTCCAACCCAGAGCCGGGCAGGAAAGGGCCTGAAGGGGCTGTGTATCTAGAAGCTGGGCTGAAGGATCTAGTACATCGCTCCTGGGACTGAAACACCAGCCCTGTGGAAACTCAAACATCCGGACGTCAACTTCCCTTCCTTTGGCATCTCAGCTTTCCTGTCTGCAAAGTAGTAAAAGGCCTTTTTGCCCTGACTTACAGTGTAGAGATCTAATGAGGGAAATTTATACATGAGACCCAAGGGGGAGGGTGTGGCTGCCCACGTTGACCCCCCTGTAGACGGAGGAGGAGTTCTTCATCCTGGTCCCCACGGGAATCACCTGGGAGCTTTAGAAACGCAGATGCCCAGGAGCGCCTGGGTGGCTCAGTCAGTTGAGCATCTGACTCTTGGTTTCAGCTCAGGTCAGGACCTCACGGTTGTGAACTCGAGCCCCACATCGAGCTCCACGCAGAGCCTGGAGCCTGCTTGGGATCCTCTCCCTCCCTCTCTCTTTCTCCCTCTCTCTCTGCCCCTCCCTGGCTCACACACACACATGCTCCCTCTCTCAAAATACATAAATAAGCATTTAAAAAAAAATGAGACACCCAGGGCCAGTGGTTGAGAACCACTCTCTTTGGTTGAAATTTTCTTTCTTCTCTTCATCTCTCCCTCCTGATCCTTCTCCCACCTTCCTCCCTTTAGCTCCCTAGGTATTTATTGGGTCCTTCCCTATTCCAGAAAATCTGATCACCTTGGCTGGTGATGTCAGCTGCTGGCACGAACTCAGACACACGAGGACTTTTGGGTCTGCCTGTGTGACCAGTCACAGAGTTTCCACAATGACAGAAAATGCAAGAAAAGACACAAGGATTACCTGGGGCTCGGGGTGGACAGCAATCTGGGGAAATGGCTAGCCGGCTGTGCGGGCATCACTAACATCACCCTCTTCCTCTCTGCTTCTCCCCCAACCCGTGTGTAGGTCCCAGGGCTAGAGGCGCCTCTCAGTCCCCCTGTCCCCGAAGTAACCACGCCAGAGCCAGGCATCTACCATGGGATCTGTGAGTATCCTCTCTTGGGCCGGTGTCTGGTAGAAGGAGGACTGTCAAGGGTGCAGGGCAGTCATGGCCACCTGGGGCAGGGGTTCCCTGGACAGTTGGGCAGGTTGCACACTGCACAGAGACACCAAGCTGTGGGATGGAGCCACATCATTTCAGAGGAGGAGGGAACCTCTCTGCAGCTGGTCTTTTCCAGAAGGACACTTTTGCATCTTGCATGCAGACACCTTGTGTGTTAGTTGTGGCCCCGACCCAGGAGGCTGCAGCAGGAGCCCAGAAAGCATAGAACAAGCAGCCATAAGAGCCAGAAGAGACCCAAGGCATCTGTCGCCCGGTGGTTTGGACTGTCCCTGCCAACTCAGACACATGCACAGAGGAGATCTGCGTCCTCCTTGCTCCAGGTGGGGCGGGAGCGGCAGCAATACTGGCCCAGGGTGCTGGGTCTTCTGAGAAGTCTGGAAATTGGGATTTTTATGTGAGGTCTCCAAATTTCTAAGTGTCAGCGGCCTAATTTTATGCTATGTGTAAACACCATACAAGCCAAACAGAACACGTGTTGTGTATTCAGCCCGAGGGCTGAGGGTTTGTGGCCTCTGACAATTCCCATCTGGGCTTCACCATGTCGGTTCCCTCTTCTTTTCCCACTTACCCCTCTGGCCAGCTCCTCCCGTACTCCATGTAAGGACCTCTGCTGGGTCCTGGGGGATCTTCAGGCCAGAGGCTCCGGCTGAGTGATCTCCCTCCTGATCCCATTTCCCCATCCCCCGGGAAGGAGGCCCTGTCGGCCAGTCCTTTGCAGCCACAGCAGCTGGACTCCCCTGGGGCCTGCGCTTGAGGGAGGGCTGCGAGCAGGACAGGCAGAGGGAGGAGCTGGGGCCTCGTGCCGTCCCCACAAGGCCTCTGCCAGCTGCACGGGGAGCCGCGGAGCTGCGAAGTCCCCTGGGAGCTGTCCTGCACTGAGCGAGGGGCCAGGCCTTCATACATCTGTATCTATGTGCCTCAGGACGTGCAGGGAGCGCCAAGGCCAAGGGCAGTGCACGCGGGAGGACTCAGCCGTGAGCTGCCAACACTGCCCTCCACTGGGGGAAGGAGTCCGTCAGTCCGGGGCTGGGACCCGGCTGGGCCCCACAGCCTCCTGCGCACCCCCTTCTCAGGGCCTCACTGCTGCCCACCTCCTCCCCTGGGAAGCCTGCCCATGGGCCGTGCGGGAACCTTTGCTCCCTCCCTCGCGGCACAAAGACGAATTCTCTCTTAGAAGAGGGGAGGATGCCTCGCTTTGAGCCCCCACACATCCTTACATTCCAGAGCACGCTCTCAATTGCTTTCAGACAACAGAGACTCTTTAGAACCAACTTAGTGCCAGCGGGAGCCTGGTTTGGGGCCCGGTTTTATCTCCCATTCAGGCACGGTGTTGAGGCCGTCCCTGGCTCATCTCCCCGCCCCCTCAGTTCTTAGTCCATCCACGCAGCGAATGACCTCATCAGGCTGTGGTGCGTCCCTCCCGCCCTCTGCCCTGTCTCACTCCCTTCTGTCTTTCTTCCATTCAGACCCTGGCCACCCAAGGGCTTCTGGAAGTTCTGGCTTTCCGTTCCCTTTCTGCCCAGCAGTCCTGGATAAATGGGAGCTTTTGTTCCCATTGAGTCCAACAATGGTTCCAGAACCGTGTCTCCTCGGCCTGGCTCGGGTCATGTGCTCATCCATTAACCAGTCGGGGTGGGTGTCAGGGTGCGAGGTGGAAAACTGGGTCAGAGGCCCATCCCTGAAGCTAGAGGTGAGGGGTTAGCCACCCAGTGTCATAGTGGAGGTCAGAATGCCCAAGCCAGAAAAGGGAGGGAGGAAGGAAGTCTGGCCGGACGCAGCCCCTGGCCCCTTCCTCTGCTGATTCCCCCAAAGATTCTATCTGTAAATGTCCTTCCCGCCCATCCAGCTTCTGCCCTTTCTCCAAAATGTCATCTCAATGCCTCTGGGACTTTTTTGCCCTGGAGTAGAGCTCAGAGCCCTTCTTGCTGGAGGGACAGTGATTTTTCTGTCTCTCTACATGGTAGGGAGAACTTTCAGAGCCGTGTGATTTCTGAGTCTCTCTTCCTTGAACCTTTTTGTTTTCCCTGCCGTCTCTAAAATCCTAAACCCAGGATTCGCCAGCCTGTGTGAGTGGAGAGAGCTTTGCTAATGTGACCCGGGGCGGGGGTGCACGCTGGGGTAGGTAAATACGGCCAATCCTATTAATGTTTTGAAAGGGGCTATATGACTTGCTAATTTGCAGATGACACTAATTTGGGGCGTTTTGCAAATATCAGCGGGGATGAATAGGAAAGTAGCTGAGAGAGTTGAAACGTGGGAGAGAAATAACAAAATTAATTTCCATTTATATAAATACTAATTGATACACCAGAGGAAAATGAATATGGAATGTGAATATTAGCTCAAACAAGAGAGCAGGCGCTCCTGGAGCGAACCCCAAGTTAGATGTGCCAGCAGTGCCTTGTGCCAGGCAAGCCGAGGGCCGTCCAGGGAGAGGCTGGGCACCGTCCCTCCTTTCCCCCGAGGCAGGTGGCAGTGCTCCCTCGCCGTGATCCCCTCATCCACGTCCACAGCCTCTTCCACCTCCATGCCCGCTGCCTCTCTGAGCGGAGAGCACAGCCACTCTGTCTCTTGGGTCAGAAGACGTGTCTTTCCCTCACTTCTGCACAAGCCATTGAGAAGCCTGGCAGTGCTGTCTCCAAAATAGACCCTGAGGGCACCTAGGGGGCTCAGTCAGTTCCATGTCCAACTATGGCTCAGGTTATGATCTCTCGGACCGTGAGTTCAAGCCCCACGTTGGGTTCTGTGCTGACAGCTCAGAGCCTGGAACCTGCTCAGATTCTGTGTCTCCCTCTCTCTCTGTCCCTCCCCTGCTCACTCGCTCTCACTCTCTCTCTCTCACTCAAGAATAAACATTTTTTAAAAAAAAGTTCAAAGTCCGCCCCTCCAGTGGCTTCTCATCTCAGGGAGAAGAAAATCTCAACTTCAGGACGTGAGCCAGTCCCTACCCAACCTTCTGACTTCCTTTTCCTGTACTGCCCCCCGCGATCACTTGGTTCTAACCACAGATCACATTGGTTCCCTTCCCAGAGCCAGTGCCCCCGCTGTCCTCTCAGCCTAGAATGTTCTTCCAGAAATGCCGAAGAATGGCGGCCTCTGACCCGTCCCCCCGGCCTCCGCTCCAGTGTCACCGCCTCAGAGAGGTCCCTCCCCACCCGCGTCCTGTTTTGTTCATGATGCTCGTAGCTCTGTGGACGTATCGTATTTGTGTGTCTGTCCTGTGCTTGTCTGTCTTCACTGCGACGGAAACTTCTAGAGAGATGCTGCTACATGTTGACCCCCTAATCTCCAAGTCCAAGGATAGGGCTTTGCATACAGTAGATGATCAATAAATATTCCTTTACCATTAATATGAATTTGGTGACACTCAGGGATTTTATGTTGATCCATTTATCTGCAGGTGTTTAAAAAGTAAAACAAAAAACTGTATCGACATTGATTGACATCAGCAGTGATCCGGGCCCGGGGGTCACTAAGAAGAAAGGTGGAGAGCCCACCCTGACGGCCCTTTCATCTGAGTCTGGGTTTTCAAGGCGGTAGAATGCAGAGGCTGAAGGTCATTCCGTTTCCCGTCTCCATCTTGGGCCCTCCTCCTGGACGTGTGGCGTTCATGGGCCGCTTTTCCTCCCGTTACAGGCCTTCAGCTGAATTTCACCGCCTCCTGGGGGGACCCGCACTACTTGGGGCTCACAGGCCTGGAGGTGGTGGGCAGGGACGGCCAGGCGCTGCCCGTCAGCCCGCACCAGCTCTCCGCCTCCCCCAGGGACCTGAATGACCTTCCTGAGTACACCAATGACTCCCGGACCCTGGACAAGTAAGTGTCTGTGAGAGGCCGCCTGCAGAAACTTCCGGAGCAATCCCCTCCCTCCACAACCACTTTCAGCCCCTGAGAGGCGGGGCCACTCACGCTCAGATGTGGAGCCGGGATTGGGGATCTGCTCCGCGTCTTGGACACTGGATTCAGACAGCAAATAGCCTTCCGTATTCCGCCTTCCCACCCCCCGTGAGGGCTGGGTCTTCCCATTTTTTTTTTTTAAGTTTATTTATTTTGAGAGAGAGAGAGTCCCAAGCAGGCAGCACAGTCAGCACAGAGTCTGATGTGGGCCTCGAACCCATAAACCATGAGATCATGGCCTGAACCAAAAACAAGAGTCAGACGTTCAAGCGACTGAGCACCCAGGTGCCCCTTCCCATTTTGGAGTCAAGGCGTGGGAAAGGGAGGTGACCCTCCCAGGGCCACACAGCTGGAGGTGGTGGGCGGGGTTCCAGACCCAGCTGTGTTTTGCGTTTTTCTCCATCACTTAGAGTAGGACCTGGAACACAGGACGAGAGCTTGGAAAGCGTTTGCGGCTCCGCATCTGAGCCCGGGCAACCCCGCCTCTCAGGGCCCAGAATCTTCCCTCTCTGGAAGTCTCTGTGGGCGGTGGCGAGCACTCTCCTCTGCGTTGGTCTGATTCCATGAGCCCAGGCTGGGGCCAGGCAGTAACAGGGCGAGCCTCAGATAATGGTGTCACCCCACGGGCCGTCACTGCAGACTGGCACTCCCCCTGCAGGGGTCAGAGGGATGCACGTTCCAGTGCTGGCTCTGCCCCTTGCCCGCTAGAAGTCTCTTAACCCCTCCAGCAATAAGAGTAGTGATAATAAAATTATAGCAGCCATCCCTCGAGCACTGAAAAAATGCCAGTCCCTGGGCTTACGTTACACATGAGCGGGTTACAGATATTCACCCATTTAACCCTCAAACAGCCCTAAGAGGCCCCCACTTTACAAATGAGGAAAACTGAGGTGCAGAAAGGTTAACAGGTGGCCAGAAGTGACCCAGACTAGGTTTGGTATTTTGGTGGGTTTTTTAAATATTTATTTATCTTGAGAGAGAGACAACGTGCATGCAAACGGTGGAAGGACAGAGAGAGAGGAAGAGAGAGAATCCCAAGCAGGTTCCGCACTGTCCGTGCAGAGCCCAGCGCAGGTTTGAACCGGGATACCATGACCCGAGCCGAAGTCAAGAGTCGGGGACTCGGGCACTTAACTGACTGAGCCCCCCAGGCGTCCCTGTTAAGTCTCTTAAGCCTCTGATACTCTCTAGGTTCCCTTCCATCTTTTCTCATTTTTTTCTTCTAAATTATCTGTTGAAGAAAGGGTTTTGTTTGGTTTGGTTTTGCCCTTGTAGAGTCAGGATTTTACTGGTTGTATCTCTGTGGTGTTGTTTCACCTGTTCATCAGCCCCTGCGTTTCTTGTAAATTGTTCATTAGATCTAGAAGCCTGATCCGACTGGAGTTTGGGCACTGGGGCAAGACGTGGCTGTGGGGATGTCATTGTCCCTGCACATTCCCTCCAGGACACACAGAAGGTCTGGTTGTCAAGGTTCTTGTGACGGTGGCGGCCAGTGCCCAGCGGGGACATCTATTACCACCTCAGGGGATGGTCCCACGACGGTGGTGCACCGATCCTGTCCTTCTGTTTTTCATCAATAAAAAGAAATTTTCCTTCAATGATTTGGTTACCCTGAGGTACAAGTCAAATAGAAAAGGCAGTCTAAACGCTTGGTTCTTTCCCTTTACTTTTCAGTTCTCAAAATAAAACAGTGTTTCCCCGGCATACTGGAACATTTGTGTTTGGGGCCCCTGGGTGGCTCAGCTGGCTAAGCATCCGACTCTTGATCTCAGCTCAGGTCTCGATCCCAGGGTCATGAGATCAAGCCCCACGTTGAGCTCCATGCTGGGTGGGAAGCCTACTTAAAAATAAAAAGTCTCTGTCTGACTCTCATAAATCATGAATTTAAACAGACTGTGTTTGAAGGTTTTCAATTTATTACAGCTTTTATCTTATTGATGCTCTAAGATACTGAGAGCTCCTAGATCCTTTTTTTTTTAATGTTTATTTCTTTTTAGAGACAGCGCATTAGAAGGGGAGGGGCAGAGAGAGAGGGGGACACAGAATCAGAAGCAGGCTCCAGGCTCGGAGCTGGCAGCACAGAGCCTGACACAGGGCTCGAACCCATGGACTGTGAGATCATGACGTGAGCTGAAGTTGCACGCTCAACCCACTGAGCCACCCAGGCGCCCCTTGCATCCTATTTTTAAAATACCAGTCTGTGACACTTCCCTGCTGTCTGATGTGACAAAATATTCCAGGCTCCCTTTGTATATTTCTTATCCCAAATGTGGAACTGGCCCCTTTTCCCCCAAGAAGTTCTGGTTCCTTCTAGTGGGAAATGGTATGTAGAGACCATAATATAGCCACAAGAGATGTTCATTGCTACTGGGTTTCTGTAGAAACCGGTTTCTAGGTTTTTCTGTGGACAGAGCTGGGAAGTGTCATTGAGCTACTCTCGAGGGTGTCTGTGGAGATGTCCCTTCCCTGTCACCTGCAGACACTCCAACAACCCTCTCTACTTTCAGAGTTAGGCAGCACTTTTGCTATGGAGGTAGCCCCGTCTCTAGGACAGAGAAGCGGTTGCGTTTAGAAGGAAAGAGAAGGTTCTCTCATCGGCCTAATTCCATAAACACCTCTGTTTTAAATTGCTGAATGGCCTCAGTTTTAAGATGCCAGCCATAGTAAGACACGCCATCCATCAATTTAATAACCACCTTTTAGAGAGAGAAAAAAAAAAAGAAACATTACCTCCTTGGATGAACACTTAGATTGTAAGATTTATTCCAAATCAGAACTTTAAAACGTAAAAGGAAAAAATAAAGTTTGTTTTATTATGTCTTTATTTTTTTTATTTTGAGAGAGAGAGAGAGAGAGAGGCGGAGAAAGAGAGAGACACAGAATTGGAAGCAGGCTCCAGCCTCTGAGCTGTCAGCACAGAGCCCGACGCGGGGCTCAAACCCACAGACGGTGAGATCATGACCTGAGCCGAAGTCAGATGCTTAACTGTCTGAGCCACCCAGGCTCCCCTAAAGTTTGTATTAAAATCTAGGAAGTTCTCCCAGTGCAGCAGCCTCCAAGTCACCAGGAAAATAGGAGAGAGAGGGGAGAGGGCTACATGAGAGGCTGAGAGTTGGGGCCCCCTGTTCCTGGGACCAGGCTGCTCGGCGGCAATGCCAGGCCCAGGCCGGAGCCATGAGGATAGCAGCCTGGGGTCGAGGCTGCGGTGTGCCGGGCACACACGGGCTGTCAGCGGCAGGATGGCCTCTGGGACAAACGCGGGCAAAGTCGGGAACAATGAGGCGGGATGGTCTGGGCAGGAGACCCAGAACCTGGCCAGGATGGGAGTTTGGTCCGGACAAGGTGACAATGGCGAAGAAGTAGGTGATGGCTCCAAGGGCTCCCTCCAAAGAGTGGGGGCCACCCTGGGCTGCAGGGTCACGGGCCACACCAGCTCCCCACAGACCCAATTGCCCCTTCCTGTGTTTTTCCCACAACAGCTTCCAATGGCGCTCTAGTGCCTTAGTGTCTCTCTCCCCAACGCAAGAAAGAAGGAATCAAATTCTTTAGAAACGTGCCGTGGAGTGCATTATAGCATTTTACAAAAAGTTTGGAAAAACAGAGAAAAGCATGCACCTCGAATCCCTTCTGACACAAATGTGTGTCACACTTCTGCAGAGCCGCTCCTGGTCCCTGCCCCCGTTTTCCAGCATTAAAACCAGTGCCCGGAGCCGCCTCCACCACCTCACTATGGCATCATTCCCGTGATTATTGTTTGAACAAGGGTACAGATTTACTTAACCCTTTGTGTTTTGAGACCTCTTGGGGGGTTTTTTTGGTCATTGTTTTTTGTGGTGGTGGATTTTTTTTTTTTGCTGTTTATAAATAAACAACACTATAACAAATATCTTCCCGCAGGTTGAACAAATTTTTCTTAGAGAAAAAGTGTTCCAGAAATGGAATCCCAAAGGGTCCAAAAAGATGACCCATTCTCCTCATTTACTTTAAACCTTGATGGCAGGGAGCCTGAGTGGCTCAGTCTCTTAATGTCCGACTTTGACTCAGGTCATGATCTCGTGGTTTGTGGGTTCGAGCTCCGTGTCAGGCTCTATGCTGACAGCTCAGAGCCTAGAGCCTGCTTTGGATTCTGTCTCTCCTTCGCTCTCTCTTTCTCTCTCTCTCTGCCCCCCGTCCCATCTCTCGAAAATAAACATTTAAAAAAAGTTAAAAAAGAAAAAAACCTTGATGCCTGACCCGCCCCACCTTTCACAGTACAGACTGTTATTCCTTCTCATTTTCGTATTTTGTCTGATTTTCGTGGCCCCTCCCTGTGGCTATAATCAGGCCCCCCTAACAAGCCCAGTGCAGCCAGGCCGGTGCAGGGGGTGCAGGGGGCGATGGGAAGGGGTGTGGACCCCCGCTCTGGTTTCTCCCAGAGGACACGGCCGAGCCCCAGCTGACCGAGCCCTCCCCATGTCTGCAGGCTAATCGATGGCGCCAACATCACGATGGAGGATGAGCATATGTGGCTGGTCCCCTTCTCCCCGGGCCTGGACCACGTGGTCACGATCCGCTTCGACAGAGCTGAGAGCATCGCAGGCCTGCGTTTCTGGAACTACAATAAATCTCCCGAGGACACCTATCGTGGGGTAAGCTGGGGAATAGCAGCGGGCTCAGTCCACTGTCAGGGAAACGGCGCCTTGATGAATGGCTGGTGTGGCTGCCAGAGAGGGGCATAAATCTTCCAGAACTTTCCAAATGGAGCCGGGGGGTGGGGTTATAGCCAGGGAGAGAACACGCTGCTGTTTGCTTCTTCTGCAAAGAGCAAACATGGGCTAAAGAACCCAGGGCGGACTTGGGATACTTTGTGCCTTCTGGGGCGCGGGGGTCCCCAGCAGGCCAAGCCCCTGACCGTAGTGCTGGACGGAAGCCCTGTGGTTCCCGGAGGGTTGGGGGCCAGGCCCTGAGCTGAGGGCTTTGTACCTGTTCATTTCGTGGGGCCCTCACCCCAGTGTCAAGTGTCAAGTGTCAAGACCCTCCATCTTTCAGGGTATAAAACATTGGAGTTCAGGACGGTGCATTCACTCATCCAGGGTCACACGGCTGGAGCCCACACTCAGTTCCACACCACTTTCTTCTGCTGCTGGGTGTGAAAAAGCAGGGGCCGCTGCTGCGGTGTGGAAGAGGAGCATCCAAAGTGCCCTTTTCCTGGGCTTCTGTCCTCCTGTCACTATGGACTGTGATACGTTTGTCCCCGCCCCCTGCCACACAGGGGTGATGGTGAGACGGCCACCGAAAACGCAGCAACGCAGTCAGGGCCCCAAAGTCACCAGGCCCCGGTCTGCATCCCAGCCCTGACTCCTAAGCAGCTGTGTGGTCTCAGGCAAGTGGCCTGCTTCCCTTGAGCCTCAGTTTCCCCATCTGTCAAGTGAAGAGGCAGATGGTGCCTGCCTTGGGAGAGCACGGAAGCTGACCAAGCCAGGCCTCGGGTCCCGTGAGCCCCACGTGTGGCTCCCCAACACGCACCTGCCACGGGGTTCCTTCCACGGCCCTGTGGGGCCTGCAGAGCCGTGGGGGTTTGCCACAGGGGAGTCAGCAGCCCCCTGGGGGCTCGCCTTCCAGAGCAGTGCACTTCATAAGCCCCCCGGCCACACCTGAGGCTCCCAAAGCACAATGTCAAGTTCAGCAGGTCTGGAAAGTCAGATATACTGGTGTTAAAAATTCCCTCTTATGGCTCAACTCGTGCCTCTGGGCCTTTATGCTCCCTTGAGCAAATCAGTCTGTCTGGTTTAGCCTCCATGGCCTGGATTTGCCGCCTGGAAATGTTGGACCCAGAGCCCCTGCTTCCCAGGCCTGGCCGCCACCAGCCTCGGTGCCCGTGACAAGTGGCCACCGTAGGACCAGAGAGATGGGCGCTCTGAAAGGGCGGGTCCTGGAGGGCAGCATGATGGCAACAACCATGCGCACATCAGGAAAATGCCTCGGCCCCCAGTACCCCCCAAGGCGCTCTGGGCGTTCCGGTTACAGACCCTGGCACGTGGTTAGAGCCAGGCCTTGTGCCCTGGAGATAGGGCTTCAGATCCCTGCCGTGTGTCCTTGGGAAAATTGCTTAGCCTCTCTGAACTCCCAATTTCCTTGGCTATAAGAAGGAGCTGATAGTAGAAGCCCCATCCAAGGGACCAAACTGGGGAAGTCAGGGACACTTCCCAGTGGAGGTGGGGGCCCTGGAGGAGGGACAGGGCCTTCCTGGGCCTCTGCTCTGCTCTGTCACCAGCCTCCTGCGAGCTCCAAATCCCAGCTGAAGAAGGAGCCCCTCTTGGGAGATGAGCTGGCAGAACCTGAATCAGCCTAGAGTGAGGCCGAGTGGGGAGCTGTAGTGACAGCTTTTGGGCCCCCATATCCAGCCACACCTGAAGCCATTTACCTACAAGCTTCAGGCTTCTGTGCCCTAAGGGGAATCCCTAAATGCCCTGGGGCACATGCAGTCTCTCTGAGACCTGGGGCAGGGCCTCTCTGCACAGCCCCTCTGCGTCTCCTGGAGCTGACAATCTATCAGTTTGGTCAGCAGTTGGGCCCCCATTCCTCACCAGGAAGGTGCAAGAGGCCCTGATTCCAAAACGTGTAGTCAGAGAGAGAACGCTGGCCTGCCCCCCTCCCTGCTCACCCACCACCCCCCTGCCCAAGGGGACCAGACCTGAGCCACCTCAGACCCTGCCATTCAGGCTTGGAGATTCACGGGCAGATCCTGGCCACCGGGCTGGTGAAATCTGTCCTAGATCAGGGGGGCACGTTGGCCCAAATCTCCCCCACTCAGCAGGCTGGTAAGCGCCCACTCCACACCAGGCCAGGAAGCAGGAACCCGGAGGGTCTGCTGTTAGGGACTACATGAGCTAAGGGGGCACCTCGGGGGCTCCGTCAGTTAAGCATCCGACTTCAGCTCAGGTCATGATCTCTAGGTTCATGAGTTCAAGCCCTGTCAGCACAGAGCTTGCTTCCGACCCTCTGTCCCCACTTCCCAACCCCCCGGCCCCTTCTCTGCTCACACTCGCACTCTCTCAAAAAAATAAATAAACATTTAAAAAAAAAAAAAAGGACGAGCTCAGGGCCCTGAGAAGGAGGAAGATCGGGGAGGGGCTCATTCTGTCCCCGGGAACAGTGTAGGAGAAGTGGAGGTCCGTGAGGCGGGGCGGGAAGAAGAGTCAGTGCCAGACACCTGCTGAGTCCATCTCTTGTGTCCGGCACTGCATTCCGCATCTTTTGCGTACGTTCACTCATTATCGAGCCCATTTAACAGAGGAGGCAGTTGAGGCATAGGGAGGTTAAGTAACTCGCACAGTGACTCACGGTGGAGGTCGGGGCACCTGAGTCCAATGCCCGTGACTGTTGAGCTGCTCTGCAGCCGGTGACAGGGGTGGGGACCCAGGCAGAGTCAGGCGCCACCCCTGCTTGTGGGTCACCATCATCCCCTGCCGTCTGCCCAGTGCCCAGCACGGCCCCTGGCACAGAGTCTGAGTGGCACGGGAAAGTGGCCCAGCCTGGTGCTTCTGGCCTGAGACAGAGGCCAGGCCAGGCTATCTGTCCGGCGTGGGGGCTGTGTCACCTGTCACACACGGCGGCCGCCGGCGTCAGTGCTGGTCTCCACGCTGGCCTCCTTCCTTCAGGCACGGGCTTTCCTTTGTTTGTTAGGCCAAGATGGTCCACGTCTCCCTGGACGGCCTGTGCGTCTCCCCTCCCGAGGGCTTCCTCATCCGGAAGGGACCGGGCAACTGCCACTTTGATTTCGCTCAGGAAATTCTCTTTGTGGACTACCTCCAGGCTCGACAGCTGCCCCGGCCAGCCCGGAGGTGAGTGGGGGCGGGCCCCGGGAATGTCCCCTCCCCAGTCCTCAGGGCTGCCGGCTCCACGTGCTGCTCTGAAGTTTATACCGAAAGGTTTTGAAGCGATGATCAAACGCGTTGCTTCTCAACTTGGCAGTTTTCTAAAGCTCAGCCGAGCCCTTCCGGAAGCCCGGGGGATGGACCCTCCTTGTCTAGGTGTTGGGGCAGCTCGCAGTCTGGCGTGCTGGAGATTTTAAATGCTTCGCTGCACTTCCTGCTGGGAAAAGAGCACCAGCCTGCCTGGATTCCAGAAAAGCCCGCCGGCCAATTTGGGGAAGGGCCTTCTCTCTCTCTCTCCTGTTTCTGAGTTCCTGGTTTAGATTCAAAGAGAAAATGAGAGCCTAACATTTTTGTGGGCTCACTGGTATTTCTTGGCCTGGGTCTCAGCTGCATTAAGTTCATAACAATTTGTAAATGCCACGTTCAGTTAACTCATTCAAACCCCTTGATGTCCAAACGCCAGAGGCTAAGCTCACAAAACAAAATGAGTTTCCCTCCACTGTGACTGGGATCACTTGTTGGGCCGGTCATTGGGAACAGCCACTTAATTATAACATTGCCCTTGAAATTGAAGAAAACCAGGAAGGCCCGGGCGGTACTGGCTGTGGGCCTGGGAGAGAGGCCCCGTGGGGTGGAGTGTGGAGGAGAGAGAACCCCCACCCCCTTCCAAGTGCTGGCTCTGTTTTGATGCTTTGTTTTCATCCTTCCAACCGTCCTTTGAAGGAGGGATTATTATGCCCATTTTACAGATGTGGGAACTGAGGCCCCTGCTATTGAAGCCACTTGCTCAGGATCACAAAGCCAAAGCTTCAGGGTACAACCCACCTTCCGCTGGCCTCCTCTCCCTGCCCGCCTTCCATCCCGCCCCGCACCCCAGCACCCCTGGTGCTGTCCCACCACAGGACCTTTGCTCTGGCTGCCACTCTGTTGGAGGGTTCAGCTCTGACTCTGTGCGGCTGCCTCCTTCTCAATTCAGGCGCCGGGTCCCTGGCTACCCCTAGGGTGGCCTGCCTCAGCCCTGGCTCTGGCCCAGCTGTCAGCGCATCGCAGACTCGCCCTGTTCATGAAAGGGCCGAAGTGCTGGGTGGTTAAGTGTGGACTCCAGAACCAGACAACCTCAGGCCACATCCCTGGCTGCCTGCCAGCCGTGTGGCCCTGAGCAAGTGACTTCACTTCTCTGTGCGCCTCACCCGCAACCCCCACCTCCTGGGGCCATACGGTCTGCAAAGTCTGTCACCCAAGGGATGACTGACCAGCGATCAGGGTAATCACAATCTTCTGCTTCCTGGTGCTGTTTTGTGGTTTTTTTTAGGCTGGGCACGCAAAGCCAGGAGCGGGCGAGCATGGACTACGAGGTGCCCCTGATGCCCTGCGGCTGTATCCTCCCCCCACAGGCCCCAGAGCCCGAGGACAGGGCTCGGCCCCTGTGACGATGTTGGGTTCCCAGCAGGCCAGAGCCGAGGAGCCGGGACACCAGGCAGGGGAACCTGGGGACGAGGGGAGGGTCGGCGGGTCCTCGGACCCACTGGGTGCTGTCGGGGCGGGGGCAGCAACCCGAGTTCCAGCCCCACCGCCTGGCCAGCTGACGTTTCAGGAAGCAGCACCCGGGACTCCAGTGGGGAGGGGCCAGAGAAGCTGGAACTTTCCGAAGGGCCTGAACTGGAGGCGTCCTTGGATCCAGGGAGGGAGGAGGTGAAGATACAAGCAAGGACAGCCCGCTGTGGCGGGGCCCTTTCCTCGGCCTGGCACTGTTGACGCTGGGCTGCCTGTGTTAACTCACGCCTCACCACAGCATGGGGCGGTGGAACTGCTAGCATCCCCACTTCACAGATGAGAAAACTGAGGCCAGAGAGGCTAAGTAGCTTGCCCAAGGTCACACAGCTGGGAAGAGACAGGACAGGTTGGTGAACGTGAGCCTGGCTCTCTCACCAGTCCGTTCTTCGGGAAGGTCTGCCTGTGGCTATGATATTGCCTGGAAACCGCCCCCCTGGTTTCCTGCCCTGCCAGCCCCTGGAATGCTGGGAGCAGGTTGGGGACAGGGCAGAGGACGGGCTGGCACCCCACTGTGCCCATGCACCCTGCCACGGCCCAGCCCGCCTGGTGCTCATGTAAGCCCCGCCCCCAGCCCCCTGCACCCTTGAAGTGGATGGAGGAGAGAACAGGAGCTCCGTTCTTGTCATTTTACAACCAGGGAAACTGAGGCATGAGACAGTTTGAGTCCTGGTCTTTTTGTTCGGCACGACCACACAACCAGTTTCTGGCTAAATGGTCCTCCTTCCTGCCCGCTCCCTGGAGAGCGGCTCCTCCCCTCCGGGCCTCCTGTCTCCGGGACTCGGAGGAAGGTTTTCATTCTTAAAACACACGCACACGCACATCCAGTAAAGAAAGTTTGATGCCACATGATTTGGATACACCAGTCTCAGTGCGAGAAAAAAATGATTTTTTTTCTCTCCCCTGCATAAGCCCCCCAAAAGTATATCCCAATGTTACCTTTGCCATTGTCTTGCTTTGTTCTCAGAAAATTAAGCCTATTTTTCCTTAATGATGTGCCCAGTCATTTTTCAGTTCCAGCTCCTGACCAGCTGGGGTGACCCCTACTACATCGGCCTCACGGGCCTGGAGCTGTATGACGAAAGGGGGGAGAAAATCCCTCTGTCGGAAAACAGTATCCTTTCTAGGCGGAAGGGGACCCCGCCCTGACCGAAGGGAGCATGGGAGGGTCAGGGGAAGGCGGGGCGATATCGCTGGAAGAACCAGACCCCAGGACCAAAAGTGCCAGGGGCCTCTGCTGATGGTCACGTGCTGACTCTTGGGAGGACCAAGGTCATGGGAGTCCCGCAAAACAGAGCATCCTGTGGTCCAGGGGTTCACAGGACGGTACCAACTGCACCCCGTCCTGGAGAGCCACAGGCACTTTAGAGTTCTAAAGGTTCTGGCAAGGCCTGCAGGGAGCAGCCTGTGGCCCTGTGTTCAGCCCATGACTTCACTGACCACGGTCCCCTTTGTTCATGGACCGCCCACACCAGAATTCACAAACGCTGAGCCCACTGCGTTTTTAATATTTCAGATGAGTTGCTAATATTTTATTTAATGTTTTATTTTATTTTATTTTATTTTTGAGAGAGAGAGAGAGAGAGACAGCGTGAGCAGAGGAGGGTCAGAGAGCGAGGGAGACACAGAATCTGAAGCAGGCTCCAGGCTCTGAGCTGTCAGCACAGAGCCCGATGTGGGGCTTGAATTCACAAACCGTGAGATCATGACCTGAGCTGAAGCCGGATGCTCAGCTGACTGAGCCACCCAGGCGCCCCACGTTGCTAATATTTTTTAAAGATCAGGGCGTTTCACAGGAACACGTCCATCTTCAGCCACTCTTGAGAAATGTGCAATGTTTGAGGCCACGGTCATGCACAGCGATGGTGGCTGGACCAGAGTACCCACTGCCCTTTTCTCCAAGTGTGGTCTTACTGTTTCCTACCAGGCCCCTGAGATTGCTAGTATTTATTGAGGGCTCACTCTGTGAGGGCTTGTCCCATGGTTCCTGGTTTGCCCTCACAATAGTCTTGGGAAGTGAGTGCTGCTATCCCTATTTTACGAATGAAGAACTGAGACACAGAGAGGTTAAGTAACTTGCCCAAGGTCACACAGCATAGGAGTGAGGACCTGGGAGGCCAGCTCCAGAGACCATACTCTGACCAATGAGTTGTCATGTGTCTCTTTGATATCACCTGCCTGCCTGACCCCTCTGGGCCTTTGTCCTGTGACCTCTGGCCTACCACAGGGACTGGCCAGAGCAGGCCCAACCCCAAAGCCTGCCTTGCACCTGTTTGGGACTCCCTGGCTTCCTTTTCTGCCTTCCCCTGGGAACACCGTCCTTCTCACCTGACATCAATGATTGTTGGTGGCTTTGATTATTAGTGAGTCCTTGGACGTGTAAGGCTCTGTTGATTTTACCAAATGTGCTCACATCCAATGTCCTCTGAGACCATCACATCAATTCTGGGATGTGGAGGCTTTTAATTCTTTTTAGTGTTTATTTTTGAGAGAGAGGAAGGGAGACACAGAATCCAAAGCAGGCTCCAGGCTCTGAGCTATCAGCACAGAGCTCCACACAGGGCTCGAACCCACAAACCGTGATACCACAACCTGAGCCGAAGTCAGATGCTTAATTGACTGAGCCCCCAGGCACCCTGGACCTGGAGGGTTTTATACCCATTTTACAGATGAGGAAACAGGCCCTGTTCTGTGACTTTCCAAGACCTCAGGTCAGAATGCAGAAGCTTGAACTTGTTTGTCCAAATGGGTGCTAATGTCCAGTAGTTGAGTGGCCACGGCTGGGTCAGGCCCATTTCCGTTCCCCCACCCCGGTGCATCCAGCCTCAGGCTGGTCCTCACATGCCGAGGCTGTGTCCAGCCGCCACCCAGTCCCCTTGCAAAAGAAACCCGTAGCAGTTTGCCCTCCACTCTCAAAGCGTCAGCCACAAATTCCGTTCCTGCCTCCAGCGTCCCCGGGAGACTGCGCCTTCCCAGCCATCTGTCAGCGTGGCCTCCTCCCCTTTCCTTGAAACTGACCCCCTCCCCGCCCCCACACTCCCATTGGCCTCTGTGCTCATTTTCCCCAGAATGTCTAATTTGGCTGTCACTTTTCCGGCTGCCCAGAGCAGCAGACGGCCGTGCTGCCCGCCAGCCCGGGCGTCCCCGGGGCCATGCCGCCCGCGAGAGCGGCGTGCGGCTCCCAGCACACCGCTGTGGGTTATGGCAGCTTAGCCTCCCTGATATCGCCGCCTTCCCGGACAGCGTGAACTCCCTGGAGGGCGTGTGCGGGGACGTCCGGACACCCGACAAGCTCATCGACCAAGTGAACGACACCAGTGACGGCCGGCACATGTGGCTGGCTCCCATCCTGCCCGGCCTGGTGGGTGCAGGAGGCCCCTCGGGCCCCGTGACACATCAACACACCGAAATGCCCGAGGGCTGTGAGGACTGCTCACGTCCTGCGAACACACACCTGATGGGCGCTCATCGGGATGAGTCCCTTCTCCTTGCACTTGGGGGGGACTCCGAAGGCCCCGGGCAGCAGCCCCTCTGCCCTCTCTCCTCTGGCCACATTCCCTGTGTCTGCTCCTCCTTGAGGGCACCGGGTCCTGGACCCCAGCCCTGACCTCTCTCCAGTCCCAGATCTGCCTGTCAGCTCTTCAACCAACTCAGTTTTCAGACCCTCCCATGGGTCCTGCTTGTCACTGGGGGACCTAGGGGTGGGCCTTCGTCTACCCGGGTAGACAGAGGAGATAGGCCGGGCTGGGCTGGCAGTTCCAGCCCGAGTCAGCCTCGTGCCTGGGTACACAAGACCAGCAGCCCTGGGGCGTGCATGTGACTACTGAGGGGTCCCCTTCCCCTCCACGTGACTGGGCAGGAGCACTAGGAGGTATGCCTTGCTCTGTATGGGAGTTTTCCCAAAGGTGTGGCCCCTGAACCCCGAGCATCCGTCAGGTCCCCTGAGCCAAGGCCAGCCCACCAGCGCAGAGGACAAACACGGAGGTCTCCCAGCCCTGAGACCCAGGCCCGCCCCGAAACGTTTGTTGTTGTTGTTGTTAAGAGAGTACAGCTGGGGGGGGCCAAGAGAGAGGGGGACAGAGGGTCTGGAGCAAGCTCTGTGCCGACAGCAGACAGCCCGACTCGGGGCTTGAACTCACGACCCCTGAGATCATGACCTGAGCTGAAGTGGGACTGACCCAAACATTTGTCTCTGCTTGAGCCCCTGGGGCAGCTGAGTTTGAGGACCTTTATTATTTCCGGGGTGCAGTAAGAAGACTGACGGTGCCCCAGCAGGACACCCCTGCCCCCCACCCCCCTGCTCTCCCGACTTCCTCTGAGGCACTCTGACGATGGCCAGAGGCTGAGACCGGGAGCCTGGGGGGTACGGAGCCTGCAGCCTTCGGCCAGCCCTGAATGCTTATTGCTTTATTCTCTCCTGCAAGCAAGGGACCCCTAATACTGAGTTTTTGTTGGGGCGGTTCCGGGGGGAGCCGAGGGTCTCACCTTACTAGCTGATCCTGCCACTGATCTGGGCACCTCCCCCATTCCCCCTGCACCGGGCAGAGTTCAAAGACACAGGCTAGAAACTCCCCCTCTGCTCTCAGGGCCTCTGCTATGCTGCTAGCTAGCTCGCTCGTTTGTGGTTGGGGAGAGGACAGATCGGGGTCAAGGCCGTGCAGATCCCCCAGGGACCCCACTCTTTGACCTGGGGCCCACCCCTTTGGCCAGTGAAGCCCTCACTGTGTGTCTGGCCTGACCTGGGGTGGGGGGAGAGAAGGGCGCACCTGCTTCTCCTCGGGTATTTGAATGAGGGCCACGCCGCCCGAGGCCCTCCCAGCTCAGCGGGTTTGTTGCAAACGCAGCCACACGTGACTAGACTCAAGATGGGCTTCCAGGGGGCGGGAGGCAGCAGGAACCCCAGCACCAGGGCCCCGGCGCCCGCCCCGCTCGCCCCTGCCTGCGTCTGGCACCGCCCCCCCCCCGCCCCTGCCCAGTGCCTGTTTCCAAACATGCCTGTTTTAATGAGCGCTCCTCTCTGACAGGTGAACCGGGTTTATGTGATTTTCGATCTGCCCACCACCGTGTCAATGATCAAATTGTGGAATTACGCAAAAACGCCCCATCGAGGGGTGAAGGAGTTTGGCGTAAGTACTTATTAGCTGGGTTTTTTGAGATAATTATGCTCGTTGGTAATTAGGCTGCCAGCAATTACCATTTGTCGCCGTTTGATTTGCTTCTCTCCGTTGCTGCCTCAGACACCAAGGCCTGGCCCTCGGCAGCAGGGGATCTGCCGTCTGCAGGCGAATTCAGAACCTGCCCCCAGTGACTTGAATCCTCACCCTGGAAAAAAGAGTGGCTTTTCTTTGATCTTGCGTTTTCCAGTCTTAGTGTTTAGGGAGTCCTTCAGGTTGGGAGGTAACCCTGGGGCCCGGAGAGCCGGGCGCCCCGGGGGCCAGAGACCTGGATTTGCCTCCCAGCACCACGTGGGCTGAAGGTATTTGAAGCCTGTGAGCCTCGGGTCCCCGTCTGACCGAGGGTTGCGATGATCTGACCTTACAACGCAGGCTGGGCCAGGGGGCGAGGCTCGGCCCCGCTGTGCCAGAGGCCGCCGGTGGGAAGGAGGGGGGCCCCCGGCCGCGCGGTGCAGCCCCCCCTCTGTCTGTCCAGCTCCTGGTGGACGACTTGCTTGTGTACAACGGGATCCTGGCCATGGTGGGCCACCTGGTGGGGGGCATCCTGCCCACGTGCGAGCCCACGGTGCCCTACCACACCATCCTGTTCACCGAGGACGCGGACGTGTGCCGCCAGGAGAGACACACGGCCATCAGGTGCGCCCCCACCCACCCCGCGGCCTCCCCCGCCAGCCCTCATGGGGACCGATGGCAGGGGCCGACCCCTCTGTCTTCTCCCTCCCCCCAGCAATCAGGTGGAGGACCAGGACGTCCAGATGATGAATGAGAACCAAATCGTCACCAACTCGAAACGGAAGCAGAGTGTCGTTGACCCGGGTCAGTGTGGGCTCTCAGCCCAGAGCTCGGGAGTTTAGGCTGAGTGGTCAGCAGCCAGCCCCCTCAGACCCCTCTTCTCTACCCAGGAGCCTGCCCCAGGGGTCTGAGCAGGGGCTGTGGGGGCAGAACCCCAGGGGCAGCATGTTGCCTACTTCCCACAGGCGCCTGGGAACCAGGTCCTTGGGGCGCACAAGGAAAAGACCCTGAGGGCAGATGCGCTGTGTGGAGTCGGTTGGGAAACCCGTGGGGGATGCACGGGAGGGGGGGGGATTCCCAGAGGAGGCGCTGTTTGAGCCGCGCCCTTCAAGATGCGGGGAGTTGGCCAGGCAGAGGGGGCAGTGTGAGAGGCCTGGAGGCGCTGCGCAGAGTTGCTGCAGGGGAGGCGATGGGTTGGTGTGCGGGCACCGAGCGTGGGGCTGCAGCCGGTGGCCTTCGCCGGCCACCTGGACAGTTTGGACTTCACCCCGGAGCGAGGGGCCGCCCACTGACTGAGGCCCACCCTCTGTACTCCCTTGACAGCACTGCGCCCCAAAACCTGCATAAGCGAGAAGGAGACGGCCCGACGGTGGTGGTGCTGACTGCGAAGGAGGGAGAGCCGGCCCTCCGGCCAGCGCCGGGCTCTGTCACCCGCCCCCACCCTCGTCCTCAGCCCTCCGCAGTCTGGACTCCGGGGGCTGGAAGAGGGAGCCCTGCTGCAGAAGTGTGGCCGTGGCCTTCCTCGGCCCCGCGGCCCTGGGGCTCCCTCCCAGGACACCAGCTCGGTGCCCTCGCACACGCTCTGACGCCTGTCCCCGCTCAGCCCGGATGGTGAGGTTGCCAGGGAGGACTACTACCCAGTGCGCAGTGTGGCTGCCCCGGCCCCGGGTCAGGCCTCAGCCAACAGCACCTTGAGCTGCACCCACGCCGAGGTGCCAACAGCTCTCCTCCCCCCACACCCCTGCCTCATCCGGGGCCTGGCGGAGCTGGCTGGGAGGTGGGGCAGTTCCCCAGTCCCCAGTGTCCAGCCAGGGGTGCAACACCCCCCTCGCTCATCCCAGGCAAGGAAGACAGTCCCCAGGGACCTGTGTCTCACTGAGGAGAGGAAGGGAGCTGTGCCCGCCCCCCATGCAGCCAGGCCCCGCAGCACCTGCCAGGGGGACAGCCTCACACCCTAGAGGGCTCTGGACGCAGGGCAGCCCGAGGACCGGGGCCACACACCTACCCTCGCACCCCGGAAGCCACCTTGAACTTTAGAGGAGGGCGGCCGCATCCCTGCGCTCTCACCAGGGGCTTCTCTCACTCGCCACCCCGAGTCTCACCCCTGCCGGGTGCCCTTGCCTGCGGGCAGGGCGGTGCTTGTCTCCCCCACCCCTTCCCCGCCGCTGCCGGCAGCTTCCCCGCAAGTTGGAAACGTGCCTTGCACCCCCAGCCGAGCGGGGCTCCGAGCGCATCTATTTCCATCTATGTAACAAGCTCGGATCAGGGACCTAATTGGTTTCCCAGTGGTGGGTAATTTCTCGTTCCAAATATTAATCCGCTGTTTTGCTGGCGCCCAGCCCGGCCCGCCGCGCCGCTGTACTCCGAGTCCGTTCCTATGCAACCGGCAGCCCGCACTTGCTTCATGAGCTTTGCCGAGCAGCTCTGCAAATGCGCTTTTCATTTGGAGCAGGGGGCCGGGCGAAGAGAAGGAATGGTTTCTCCCAGAGAGGATCCATCATTTCTGCGGCTTCCGCACTCACCACCCCTATGTGGGGGCGCCCCAGAGGCCTGTGGGCTCCCAGAGGGGAGCCGGGGCTGGGGATAGTTGCGGGTGGATGGCTGATCAGGCCGGCACTTAGGTACCTTTAAAGGCTGTTACAGCTTCCCATCCCCACCTGAGGCTGGGGGCCCCTGTCAGGCTGTCGGGGAGTTTGCTGGAGCACCACACACACCCACTCCTAGAACCTCCGCTGATGTTTATAGTAATTGTGTGCACCGTGTGGCTTGGGGGGCCCGCTGTACAGGCATTAACTCTAAGATAAATCTCTATTTTTCTCTCTTGCAAAATCAATAAAAGATGTTGTTAAGAATATGGTCCAACATACTGGATTTGGGGTCAGACAGAGGGAACGGGGCAGGTCCCCCCCGGACCTCCCCTTCCACCACCTGCAAATGGGGCCGTGATCCTGGACAGACGTATACGTACTGGTCATTTTGTGCCTGGCACTAACTCATTTAATCCACGTAATAACCCCGTGGGGTAGGCACTGTCACGGTCCTCCTTTTGCAGATGAGAGAATCGAGGCACAGAGAGGTTGAGTGACTTACCCAGGACACACGGCTTTGAAAGCCATTGGTGCACAAGTCCTGGGACTGCCACAGGAGAGCTGAAGCAGGCTGAAATCCCTGGGGCTTTGGCCCTGGGGTTTCCCTGAGGCTCATGTGGATCCTTAAAGCCAAGCCCCCTACACACACCCCCCAATGCCAGATTCCTGGGCCACCTCCTATGGTTTCCAGGTCCCTTGCTTCCCTCAGAGGTGATCTTGGTTCTTGGTTGGTGGCCCTTGGCATCAGGAGAGAGCAGCCCTGGGGAGGGGTGGAGGGAGAAGGCTCACTTGCGGGCAGGGTGTCCGGGCGAGTGCATTGGTACTAAGTAGGGGGCCCCTGGGAACCCCCCCCCCCCCTCTATACTAGGCCCCCCCCCCCCCCCCCCCCCCCCGCCATGCTTCCCTCTGAGCACCTGCCCGGAGAGGGGCTCTGCCCTGCCCAGCCACCCCGTGGTGGAGAGTCTCCCCCTACCGGTGGGCAGGCAAGCCCTTTCAGCACCCCGTGGGGTGGGAGGCCCCCGCCCTGCTCTCACGCCAGGGAGCAAAGCTGGCCCAGGAGGCCCCCGTTAACAGAGCAGCGCAGGCCCCTACTAGGGGCAATTGCGGCTCAGCGCCAGTGGTCCGGAAATGCCACCTCTTCAAGGATTTTAAGAGAAGACAGAACTCCAGGTGTTTTCTGTCTTTTTTTTTAATGTGAAAATCGAACTTCTAAATGTCGGCTCAGCTTAACCAAGCAAATACCAAGCGAGCCAAACGGGTTCCAAGTCCTGCGTAGCCCACCCTCCACCCTGGCTCCCTGCCCGCCTCAGGATGAACTCTGGTGCCCCCCTCCCTTCCTGGGCACCCTGGAGGCCACCGTCCCCCCCAGCCTGTGGCTCCCCGAATGCCCCCAAGCTGGTTCCTCCCTGGGAGGCCCAAGGAGGGAGGGAATCATGCCTTGACCCTCAGACCTCCGTGGGCACAGAGGCAGGGGTCAGCCAGTGACCTGTGCGTGCCCGAGTGGCAGTCCCCACCTGCAGCCCTGGTGGGAGAGCAGACGCCTCTCCTGGTCCCCACTCCACATGTAAGCACTGGGCAGAAGTTACCACAAAGCTGTCCCTGTCGGCTCGGGGCCATGCCCACACCCGGGCGTGGGTCACGGCTCTTGGCTGCAGCCAACAAGAGAGTTGGGCTCCGGAAGACCCTCCCCGCAGGCTTCTGTCCCCCTGGGGACCTGCCTCCTCTGTCCAGCAGTGGGAAGGACCTGCTTCTGTCTGTTAATTTGTCTCGGGCAGTTCTGGCCCTGGAGCCACAACCCTGGAAGGACCCACGTGGTCCCCGGGAGCAGCCGCCCCCCACCTGGGAGAGTTTGCCACTATGTCCTGGGTCCCTCTGCAGGACGCCACACCCCCACAGCCCCTCCGTGCCAGGCCCTGCCTGCTGGGCCCTGCCTGCTTCCCTCACCACGGCGGCCCTGCGAGGCCCCAGAGCCTGCGCAGGTGACAGTGCCGTGGGGCCCAGCAGGGGTGGGGCGTCCAGAAGGTTCTCCTGGGGCCATGCAATCCAAGCCTCTGGGGTCCAGTCAGCAACGGGCCCAGGTCCAGGGCTGGGGGAGGCAGATGTGGCCTCTGTCCAATGGGTCGCCTGTCCCTGTGTGCTGTGGGTGGACCGCGGGCTCTGTGGGCGTGTCCCTGCTCCTCCGTGTGACATGAGGCATTCAGGACAGCTGCTCCACTCACAGCCGCTGCCCGAGGGCCGATCTCTGGCAGTCACGTTTGGTGACAGTAACACAAAAACAGTAGCTCCAATACATGCTCAGCCCTCCCCACCATGCTGGATGCCCCCTGGTGCCCCTGGTTTCATCACTGAGACCTTTCACTGCGGGCGCCCTTGTCCCAGGTGCTGGAGATGAGGAACAGTGCAGGTTCAAGTCCAGGGGAGTGATTTATCCCCCCGACACAAACCTCCCTCGGCTTCCTACCCAGACAGCAGGGTGCTGGCAGTGCCCGCCTCAGGGAGCTGATCTGGGCGCCCCCACAGCGTCTCCTGGCAAGGAAGACACAAGTCCCACAGCCAACCCCATGTGCGGGTGTGCAGACTGAGGCTTTCGTAGTGAGAGTGTCCTTTGGCCTGAGACGGGACTCCCAGGCCGCCCAGCACCGGCCCGGCTCCTCACACAGCGGCCCAGCACCACCTCCACCGGACCCTCCAGACCGTCCGGGGGCCGCCCAGCCTCAGCTAGCCGGCGCACGAGGGGCGCTGGCCTGAGAGCACCGGTGGGTGTCTTAGCCCTCCTCCCCCTCCCCTCCTCCTCTCCTCCTCCCCTACCTCCCCCTTCTCCTCCTCCTCCACAACCTCCTCCTCCTCCTCCTTCCCAGCCGGCTCCCACCCCTGCTCTGTTCATTCTCTCCACCCCCACTCTCTTCTCCCCACCCCCCACACCGCCCACACTCAGCCTGGAGGTTTCCGGGGGCATCAGGAGGGTCCTAGGATGGGAGCCTGTGTGGTGGCCCATCTCCTGCACCAGAGCCCCCTTCCTGCTCCCCCGGAATCCCGGCCCGTCTGTCCTCCCCGGCCTGGCCTCTGGCATTGGCCCAGCCACAGGCCTCCCTCAAGGCAGAGGCTCAGACGGTGTCGGTCCATGATGAAATGTGGTCCAAAAAGCAATTACCCGGCTCTGGCGGGCTGGGCTGCGCTGGGGACAGGACAGAGGTCCCGCGCCGGGATTTCCTGTCTGTCCATGCAGTAAATCCCCACACGGAGGAGATTGGTTTTTCCTCATGACTGATGGTCCCCGGCTGGGCTGAGTTTGTCCTCACTCCTGCGGCGGGATGGTCCCCCGGTGCAGTGGTGCGGTTTGTTCACTGCCCACAGCCCTGGAGTGACGGGTGAGTGGAGCTGAACTCCAGCCCCCACCCCACCCCCCAAGCCGTGGGCCCCAGGCTCGTTCTCCCGTGGTTTGAGGTCAGGAGCTTTACTAGTTCATCCCCTCAGAGGACACCTGTTCCTGATTCCCGCCGCTGCCCCGAGTGGCCCACAGTGTCCCTGCCTGCACAGGGTCAAAGCCCCAACAGGAGCCTCAGAGAAAAGCCAGCTCAGCCCAGGTGTCCCTCATGCCCTCACCCGTCCCCAGGCCACCCTATCTATGTCTACTTACTTCGTCCCCCGTGCCACCGCAGCCTAAGCCCCCGCCATCACCCGCCAGGCCCTGCTACAGTCTGGTCACCTGGCCCCTGCCTTGCACGCCATCTCCCAGGCCTTCCCCACGCACAACCACAAGGAACCTGCCCAAATGCTGAGCTGACCATGTCCTCCTCTAAAAAGCCTCCTGCCAGCAGCTCCCTATGGCCACACTTTGTGCCATGACCCACAGGCCCCAAAGGCTCTGACCCCCAATGACCAACTGCTCAGCAGCAGATCGTGTACCCTCACCCTAAGCTCCAAGTGCTGTGTCCTATCATCATGCCGCACCCAACATTCCTCTCCACCCCAGGGCTTTTGCACATGCTGTGGCTTCTGCCCAAACTCCCTGGCGGCTTCCTTCAGTCCCTGCTGTAATGGCCCTTCCCAAGAGGCCCACCCTCTTGGCTCCAGGCCTTCCCTGGGGTGCTTCCATATTATTCCTCTCACTCAGAGGTGATGGTTTTGTTGTTAGAATTATTCGATTAATCTGTCTCCTCGCTGGAAGGTCAACTCCACGAGGGTGAACAGCAGGTCTGCGGGACTCACCATGGCAGCGCCAGTCATGCCTGGCACACACAGGCCACTCAGGAAGTAGTTCCCGGATGAAGGCAGCCCACCACGGTCAGGGGTGGGCTCAGGATTTGAACTACCTCCACAGCTCCTGGTACTTTCTGGTCTTCACTTCCTCCAAGGGGATGAGCCTCCGGGCGACTTGTCCTCAGGCCTGGCTGCTGGGAACGAATGCCCCCGAGGGAGACAAGCGTGTGGCCAGGAAGAGCTGGCTTCGGGATAACAGCTTTCAGAGCCACCAGCCAAAGCTGACGTCAGCCCAGCGACTCCCTGAGGCCTGGGCCTTTGCGTTAGCCCTCAGCTAGGGCCCTCTGCACCTGGGGAGGGGGGAGGCATAGCAGACAAGAGGGCAGAGCCCCGCTGCAGGGCACTGAGCGTGTGCGACGCAGGTCCGCGGCCAGACGTGCCCAGCATGAGCACGCGCCTCGGGGCCGGCGGTCACGGGCACCAGTGGGGCCGAGCAAACGCACTTAGCACAGGTGCTCATACAAACTCCAGCTTGTAAGATGTCAAAGTCGGGTGTGCACAGGAGCCCAGCGGACGTGGATACAGCACTGCAGGCACCTTGGGCAGACCTCTATGTGCTCATCCGGGCACCTCCTGCCTTCAAACCCGGTGTTCCGCCCCACCCCCCACCCCAGATTCAGGCAAAAGGTGGCATTTGCTCCCTATGTGAACACAACCCTCCCAGTAACTCTCAGTAGGGATGCGCTGGGACCACGCATTTGGCCTGCCTGGAAGTGCTTCCTTGTATCTAACCAGCAGCCGCCTTGCTGCAGGCTCCGCGGGACTGAAAGACAGCTAGCGCTCACCTCCTGCCCAGCAGGTGCCCAGACAGACCGGAGGACATGAAGCCTGAGTGGCCCCGTGAAGGCCTTCACTCGAGCCGTCCGCACACCATCATCACAAACTACTTGCACGATTATTTATTGAGTATTTTTCTTCAAGCCAACTCTGTCTTTTTTTACTTAAATGCCTATTTTGGTTTCATCCTAAGCAACAGCGTCTGTGAAACCGTGACACCGACGTGCCCGTTACACATTTTTTTCCTAATACACATTTACATGAACACGACTATTAAAATAGATTAAAATTTTGCCCACGTGTCAACTAAAATCATCTCCTGGGCTTCTGTGGTCCAGCCGCCAATTACAGAAGGACCTGGGTGAGAAGAAAGGGCCCCAAGATGCCGGGTGCCCCGGGTGCCCAGATCCCCATCTACAGTGGCTTCTTCTTGCCCAGAGGCCAAAGCCCAAACTCCTTGCCCTGATGTTCAAGACCTGTGTAAGTGGACCCTGGTCTCCCTCCTAGAGCTGTCTCCTGAGAGCCCCACACAGTAGGTCTGCAATATTTGCCAAATGAATGGAAAATGGGTTAATGAATCACTCATGTGACTAGTCGGTGCACGCACGAATGAGTGAACACACACCTCGGCATCTGAGACTCAAGATATCTGAATCTGCCCCTGACCAAGCCCCAAATCGGAGAGACATTGCCAACCTTACCCCCTCCCACAGCAATCTCTTGACGTTTCCCTCCTAACTAGTTCCCGAATCTGCCCCCGTGGTCCCATCCTCCGGGGCTACTGTGCAAGCCAGACGTCCCTCTTCCTGCCCTTCGAGCATCCTAGGATAAGGTGGGTACGGTGCCTTCCACATCCGCTCTCTACCCAGAGCAGCAGCAGAGCCCCACCTAGAACTCACAGCTGGGCACAACCCCAGGACAAAGTCCCAGCTTCCTAAGGAGGCTCTGTGTCCCTCTGGCTTGGCTCCCCTTCCTCCTCACCCCCCGCCCCCCATGGCTCTCCCTTCTCTCCACACCTGCTGTCTAGACTGTTGTAGTAACATTCCAACTTTCTTCTCTCCACGCTCTTGCCTACCTGAATCTAGATGACCTTTTTCCCAAGGGGGCCCTCCTAACCTCCACTTCCTCCTCCCTCCTCCAGCAGGTGCTGCCTTTGGGGGTCCCACAGCTCCTGGCTTTCCCTCATCAAGAACACTAACAAAGCACTCGCTATATGCCTGGCTCTGGTCTAAGTGCTTCACATATATTAGCTCATTTAACCCTCAGGACAGCCAGCTGTAAGAGGTAGGTATAATGATTATCCCCATGTGCCCATGGGGAGGAGGCACAGAGAGGTTAGGTCACTTGTTTAAGGTCTCAAGTGGAGGAGCTGGAATCTAAAGCCAGGCTGCCTGGGGGCACCTGGGTGGCTCAGTTGGTTAAGTGTCTGACTTCAATCTAGGTCACCAACTTGCTGTTACGAGTTTGAGCCCTGCATCGGGCTCTGTGCTGACAGCTCAGAGCCTGGAGCCTGCTTCAGATTCTGTGTGTGTGTGTGTGTGTCTGCCCCTTCCCCACTTGTGCTCTCTCTCAAAAACATTAAAAAAATTTTTTTAACCCAGGCTGCCTGACCCCAGAGCTGGGCCACACAGCACCCCTGTACGATAACCATCTGTCTAGTTAGCTGTCATGCCCACCTGTGAGGACAGACACTCTGGATGGCTCAATATCCCACCTCAGGTGCCTGCTGCAGTGTGACACATCGTAGGGGCACAGTGAACTGTATCATTGGATAGATGGATACGAGAAGAGTTAAATAGTAAATATGGGTCCTACACGAAAGGAAGGTGGAAGAATGTCTAGTACAAGGAAGGATGACAACTGATAGATGGATGATGATGGAAGGATGAACAGATGATGGATGGATGGATGGTTGGATGGATGGATGGATGGACAGATGATGAGAAGGATGGACAGATGATGGATGGATGGATGGATGGTTGGTTGGATGGACTGAAGGAAGGATGGACAGATGATGGATGGATGGATGGATGGTTGGATGGACTGAAGGAAGGATGGACAGATGATGGATAATGTATGGATGATGAATGAGCAATAGGTGGATGGAAGAGTGAAGAACATTCTTTACTTGGGGGAAAGCTCTAGAAATCCTGGAAAGGGACGAGGCTCTGGTTCAGATCTCAATTCTGCCATTTGCTACCTCTGTGATCTCAGGCAAGTTATGTCATCTCTGTGACCCCAGGTTCCCGCCTCTTTATAATATGGATGTTTTCTCAGGCACCTGAGCCCTAAAGGTAGCTCCAGACACAGGGGAAAGGTCCCCATGGGGTCTGGGCAGCTTAGGGCCTGGACTTGAGGGCCTGTCTCCCGAACTTCCCACCTGCCTGGCCCACCCCCACCTTGCCCACCCTCTGGAATCCACCCTGACCCAACCCCCTAGACCCAGCCTCCATGCTGGGTTCCCTCCTTCCCGAACCTCAGTGTGTGGCCCTGACCCCAGCACACTCAGGCTGTCTCACCTTCAGGTTCCCGGAAGACCTGATGGGGGGGGGGCCGTGGGGGGCAGCCACAGCCCAGGGAGCAACTGGCCTCCACACACAGCAAGAAAACAGGTTCAACAAGCATTTATTGTGGCCCTGCCATGTGCCTGCTGTGTGACCCCCCCCGCGGACCCAGCGCCAGGAGGCCCCACCCGCTCCCTGCCTTGTGCAGGGCTCCCCACGGCCCAGCCCCTCTGAACTTCCTGTCCGGCTCTCAGTGGCCAATGACCTTGACTTTCCTGGCATCCCAGATGCAGAGCCGATGACCTTGACTTTCCTGGCATCCCAGCTGCAGAGCCAATGGCCTTGACTTTCCCGGCATCCCAGCTGCACCAAACAGGGCACCGCCTGTGACAGCAGCAAGAGTCAGGAGCTGCTGTCCCAAAGTCGCAGTGTGGGCCCTGCCCATTCCCTTGGGCCACCCCGGCTCCCCTTACAGGACCCTGAGCCCCAGACAGCAGTGGGAGGGGTAGGCCTGCGTCTCCCACACAGGCTGGCTGAGTTCACAGCACGCGGGCCAGGTCTCCAGGGGCACCGGACCAGTGGTCCTCTGGCAGGGGGCCGGTTCCAACGACAGCCTGAGGTCTGGGGGCCAGGCTGGGTCTCCGTCACACCCAGTGCCCCAGGACCCAGCACTGACGGTTCAGCTCTGGCATCTCGTGAGTGGAGCTCCGCGGCCAGGAATCTCCCATGTGCGGGTGGTGTCCTGCTGAGAGACGGGGTGGTCAGTGCAGACGGTGCCTCCCTCCACCCCCACGGCCACTGCCCACCGCCCGTGCCAGCCCGTCCACCTGCCCTCTAACACTCCCGCCCACCCATCCAGCCGCCCACATCCATCTCGCTCTCCAGCTCGCCATCTACCCACTCGCACACTGCTCCCACCCATCACCCGCCCACCTAGACGTACGTCTGCCACCACCCGCTGCCAGCACCCTCCTCTCACACTCCACCCACCCACAGCAGGCCTGCACCCACCTGTCAACACACCGGCACCCCCATCACACCCTCCCCTACCCCCATGATGCACCGGCAGCCCTACTGCCCATGTCCGCATCCACCTGCAGCCCAAGACCCCGCATCCTCCCGCTCACCCTCCCTGCGCTGCCCGGCTTGCTCGGCCGCCTCCCCCCTGCCAACGCTGCATCCGCTCACTCGCCACTGTGCACCCATCCGCCAACACTCCATCCCCCCGCCCCGTCCCCGCCTGCCCAGACATCCTGTAACCACCTCTGCACCTACCCGTGTGTCCGCCGCCCCGTCAGGCCTCCCTGAGCTACTCTGTATGGGAGGGTTCGGGGGATAAGCCTTGGGGAATCGCGTGCTGAGGGCGAGGGCATGGGGGCACCCCAAGTAACTGTGAGCCGCTTCCTGGGCCGAGGCGCCCCCACTGCCCACTGCTCCCAGTGACCCAGGCTGGCCGAAGGCCTGAGGGCTCAACCCAGTCCCACACGCTTACTCCTGGGTTTCCCTGGATTCCCGGCCGCCCGCCCCCTGCCTTCCGGGGCAAGTGCCTCCTGAAGGTCTTCCAACCCCCCAGACGCATCTCCATCCCCACCCCACCGCCTGCCAAGATGTCCTCATACCCACCGTGCATCGAACCCCCTAGGCCCAGTGCCCGTCTCGCCTCCCCGCAGGAGGCCCCTGACCCCTCTCGGCCGCCCTCGGGTGCCTCGCTTGTCCTGGAGCACCCCACCCCGACCAGCACTTGCGGCCTTGCCCCTATCGGGCCGTGAGCTGAGAACCGGGACAGGCAGAGCGAGGGGAACAGGGAGGAGAGACCGACTTGGCAGATGGGCCGGGGGGCCAACCAAGCCTTCCCCGTCTATACCCTACTTGGTTCCAGCCTCCCTACCCTGTGAGGTGGCTCCCACCCATTTTACAGAGGAGGGAACTGAGGCTCAGCAAGGTTGAGCAGCTGTCTCACGATTCACAGCTAATGGCAGGGCCGGATGGAATCAAACTTTCGAATTAAAGACGTTTGATCCGTGTTCTGTCCATTCGGAGCGCTCATGGATACTCAGACGGACTTGTCATCCTTCAGGGGCAGACGGGCCCTTGGAAGCAAGCCCCCCTGAGGTGGGAATTCCTGCCGGAGCCAAGCTCCTGCTTGCACACCTCTAAAGACAGACAGCTCATTACTCTTCCTGTACCCCCAAATAAGCTGTATTGGGAGAGTTTTCCTCACAACAAAGGCCGGAAGGCAACAGACAAATGTGAGGAGAGTTGTGCCCATAAGGGGGTGCAGGGTGGTTGTGGGTCCTTTTTTTTTTCTTTTTTTGCTTTGACTCTTTTTTTTAATATTCTTTAATGCTAGTGCTTTGCTAATTTTACTGTATTTTAAAAAGGGTGCGAAACATTTGGCAAACATTCTGGAACCGTTTGGCCTCAGGAAAAACATTTGTTTTGGCCCCAGTCGCCGAAATAGTTGCATTCTTTGGAAGCGAATGCTGCCAAGATTAGAGGTGTTTGGATTTAAAAAAAAAAAAATCTAGAAGCAAATATTTGATGTGCCGAAAGGTTTGATTGTTTTTCTAAATGAATATTTAAAAGTGAGCGTGGCGGCTCTTACCGTGGCCAACAGGCAGAATCTCGGAGAATTTGTTGGAACACAGAGCAAGTGATCGTGCGTTCCGAAGGAGAAAGGAAGGCCATGATCCCTGCCCTTCCTTGAGTTAAAATCAGGCTCCTTGTCCCCTGGATCCAGAGGCCAGGTCACTGAGGACTGGGGCCCTCCTCCCCTCTTTTTCGTCCCGGGAGGGGCTGGGGGCCCAGAGGCATTTACCATGTAGAGCAGGGAGCTCTGGCCTCCCCGTGCCTGCGGAGATCCCCCCAATGCCAGACCTTCTCTTCCCTTCTCTCGGTCCCTTTACTTTTGGACTAGTCACCAGCCATTGGGGGGGAAGCACCCTAGGCTGTCCCTCAGAGAATCCCACCTCAAAATGTCTACTCGGTCCACTCAGATGACACAAATGGGTGAAACAGCCAGAAGGAGCCCCTCTTCAGCTCTGGCCGACTGTTGCCAGGGAGAATGGGGGGACTCGCCTTTTCCAAAGAGTTTAGAGACAATGAAAATCCGAATTTCACAATAAAATCTGCTGGCTTTCAGTAATGACAAGGGAGGCTTTCGAAACCACAGGCTGGACTCAGGCGCCGTGCACAGGGCCATTTCTGCCCTCTATTCCCCGCCTGCATCTTTGTTCCAGGACTTTGTTCCGTGGCTTTACACATTCTGGTCCCTTGGCCCAGTGCCCTTCCCTGCGGGTCTCTGGCTACCGAGTGCCCCACTCTGGAAGCCTCCCTCTCTGGAAGAATTCCATGAGCGGACACGCACAGGCCCCACTCCCCCCGCCGTGACCCCACAGCACGCGGCAGATCTCTCCTCCCTCCTTGGGCTTGTCACCCTGCATTAATGAGGGTCTCCCCAGCTGACCTGGGGACTCAGTGCAGGTGGGGACAGGGCTGCTTTCACCCTGGAGCCTTTGGCCCCCACCACCTGGCCAGGCACAGGGCTGGTCCTCAGCTGACTTTTTACAACAAAGGAAGAAACCATGCAGGAGGAGGATGGAGTGACTCTTAAGCTTGGAGAAAGAGCTTTGCCTGCCCTTCCTATTCTGAGATTCTGTACATTATGAGAAGCTCTATGGTCAGTCTCTCCTTTTTTTGGACACAGCGTTTAGGGGGAAAACCCATACTTGTGGTCTGATGGTCAAAGGTTCAAATCCATTGGGTGACAGGGCGGCTCAGGTCACGATATCACTGGCTGTGAGGCTGAGCTCCATGTCAGGCTCCGCACTGAGCGTGGAGCTTGCTTAAGATTCTCTCTCTTCCCTTCCCTCCGCCCCTCCCCCATTCGTGTGTAGGCTCTCTCTCTCAAAATAAATAAACATTTTATTGTTCAAATCCAGGTTCCACTGCTTACAACCGTGTCAGCTTTTTTCCCCCAAGCTGTGTGACTTTTGACAAGTGCCTTCTCCTCTCTGAACCTGCAGTGGGTGTGGGTTACAAATGGGGTCCGCAGGCCCAGCAGGCCCCACTGCTGAAGTCCTTCATCATCTGACTTCAGACAAAATACCAGTACTAGAGAGGGGGCTGGCTTCAACCGCTTCTCTTCAGAGACAAGGGAGCCAAGGCCCCGTGGAGATCTGTCCAAGGTGCCACTCAGGGGGTTGAAAGCAAGTACCGTGTTTTAAATTCCCTTGGAAGCTCCCAGGCTTAGCCAAGTATTTGGCCCAGATGAACATGAACATATTTGATGTCCTATCTCTTCAGTCCCAAACTTCTCCATCGTTCAGCGGAAAATCGTTGTCACGAACTCCCTCAAGGCACCTAGATCCCAGGGGATCAGCTCTTAGCTCTGCTGAATTGTGTGCAATCACATCCTCTGTTCTGAAATGGATTCATTGAGTTGGAAGGGCCCTTTACAGCCAAGAATGCCAGGGCCACCACAAGTGTGTCGAAGGGGAAAGGGGGGCACTTACAGGGGATGTAACGTGTCCAAGGCACTCTGAAGCTGGTAAAGGAATTGATGATGATGGACAAGTAGCTGCGATTGGTGTTTCTGACCCCACAGCAGCCCAGCCCAGCCGGGAAGAAACAGATGAACGCCAACACTTCCCCCTCCCTGCCCGCACCCTACCAAGGCTAGCCCCCCCCCCCCCCGTGCACTCTCCACGGTGCTGAAAGCCTCTCTTCAAGACTCATGGTCCCACCCAGCACCTAACCTCGAACTCTTTCCTCTAGAAAGAGATGGAAGGATGGAGAACTGAATCCAGGTTGGCACGGAGGTGTCTGGCTTTGGGGACCCTACAACTAGTGACACCATCATCTTTTTTGATTCCTAAAATGTCACCACCTTGGCGAGGGGCCTATGGCTGCCTCTCCAAGCCAACCCTGCTCCATAAAGCTGTACCCTGAGGGCACGTCAGAGACCCTGGCATATTTGGTGATACCCATTTACTTGATTTCTCCCAGTTCCCCCACCTAGGCTCTAGGTGACTTGAGGACACAGACAGGCTCTGCCGTTCCTCATTGCTGTGTCCCCAGCACCTAGCCCAATTCCAGGGACAGGGTTGATAATGCAGATCTGGGATGAAGAGCAGGTGTGAGATCCGTGTGAATGGGAGGCTGGGCTTTGTCTACCTTGGGGCAGCCAGCCTGTCATGGGAGATGAAATGGGAGCTGCATCGTTGTGCTCATGGAGTCCACCTCCTTTTTTAAAAAATATATAAAGGTATTTTTTCTTTGCTTATTTATTTATTTTGAGAGACAGAGTGGGAGAGGGGCAGAGAGAGAGGGAGGGAGAGAATCCCAAGCAGGCTCTGTGCTGTCAGTGCAGAGCCTGTTGCAGAGCTGGAACCCACAGTGAGATCATGACCTGAGCTGAAATCAAGAGTGGGAGGCTTAACGAACTGAGCCACCCAGGGGCCCCTGGAGTCCATCTTCTGGAGACCCCATAGACCCCATGTTTCTTGGGCCATCACACTCTCTTCACCTGTTTTCCACACTTGGGATCAGGTTGAATCCACTTAACCTGCCACCTCTCCCAGGACCACTGACTCTTTCATTCTCTTATGAAACATATGTTGGGCACCTGCTGTGTGTCAGCCTCCAGCATGGGGGATGCTGGATCTGAGACTTGAGAGAGACATCCGCCAGTGCCAGTGAGGGAGACAACCACACACCTGAGGAAATGACAGGGGCACAGACGTCTACGGCTCTTACAGCGTGGCAGGACCCATTCACGGTGCCTCACGTACGCTGGCCCACTGAATCTTCTGAAGGTGAGATGCCATTACTATGCCCATTTTACAGGTGAGGAAAGTGAGGCCCAGACACGCTAAGTCATTTATCCAAAGTCTCCCTGCTGGATTTCAACCCAGGCAGCCTCCAAAGGCTGAGCTTGTACCTACCATAAAATCCCTGAGCCTCAGGGCAGGAAAATGCAGAGATGAACCTGACCCTCTCTGGCTGGCTGGCAGGCCCAGACATTTGAGCCAGGCATTTGAAAGCAACGTGAAGCTCACAATTCCGCTGGTAGGGTTTGCTTTCCGCCAAGCGGAGGAAGGGAGCAGGTCTTTTCAGGCAGAAGGAACAGAGTGTGAAATAGGTTCTTGGCAGGTAAATGAGGTTTCTGGGAGGTGTGAAGCGCCCGGCGATGTTGGTGGCGAGCAAGGAGGTCTGTGTGGCTGGAAAGTAGGGCGTCCGTGGCTGGTGGGGTCAGGTGTGGAGGTTGGGGGTCGCCAGAGTGGCTGGGTGCCAGTGGGTAAGAGGCCCGGCAGCACCCCCTCAGGGGAACAGGGCGGAAACACTCACCTGATGTGGATTCCTCGGCCCTGTGCCAAACCAAGGAAATGGACTCTCCAGGGACTGCTGTATTTTAACAACAAGCCCCCAGTGTTTCTAAGGATCAGGTGCCCCTGGAGGGACATTGCCCTGGGCAGAAACAGCCATGGGAGAGAAACAAAGGCACAGCAAGTCGCCCAGCTTTGTGACTCAGGACGAATGATTTTGTTGCTCAGAACTCCGTAAAATGGAAATTCTCACCAGAGCAAGTACTGGGTGGCCAGCTCTGGGCTGGGCACCCAGATGTGGTGACAAGACCCCGTTCTTGTGAAATCTCCATCCTAGTGGAGAGACCATTAGCCAAGAAGGATTCTGAGAGGGATGGATGGCTGAGAAACGAAGTGGGGATGGGACAGGGTGGGGGCAAGAAAGCCAAGAAAGCCTCCCTGGGAATATGCCGGAGGCGTTGGCACAGTGCTGACACCCACCAGGGGAGCTAGGAGGGGCCAGGGCCGGGGAGACAGGATCAACACTGCATCTTAGGAGGATGGACTGGGGAGGGACTGGTCCTAGAAGCGGCCGTTTCCATCCAGAAGCCAGTGAAGAGCCCAAGCAAGCGACAAAAATGCGTACTCGCTCCTGGCCGCAGCCTCAGAGGGATGGATGTTGGCTCCAGGCCGAGGGCTGCTCAGAATCTGGCCCCCAGAGCAGCAAGAAGCAACATCACTCTGGACCCGCTGGGAATGCAGACTCCCAGGCCCCGCCCAGCCTTCTTGAACCAGAAACTCAGAGATGGGGTCCAGCGATATGCATTTTAAGGAGCACCCCCCCACCCCGCCGGTGATTCTGAAGTTAATGCCGGCCTGGATCTCTCAGCCCCCAGTGCCGCGGTCTCGGATGTCTCCCAGCTGAACACCCGTCTGGTGCCCAGCAACTTGGCGTTGGTATTTATTTCAGAAATATTGTCTGTTTCCATTTTAATAAAGGAAGCAGACTTGAGCGGTACTCTATTGGATTTGATTTTGATCTAATAAAAATGCCAAGCAGCTCAGGACCCAGGAAAGTCTTCACTGAAATTCCCTCTGCTATTTTGAGGGCAGCAGCGGCAGAGACCCATAGAGATGAAATCCCCAGAAGCCACCTCTGCACCCGGCAAGTGACAGCCTTTTGCCCAGCCCGGCCCGGCCTTACAGACACACCTGGCAAAATCAAAAGCTTGTCTCGGGCATTGAACTTGACAGCTGCAATCAGCCGCAAACCCCAGTTGCCCCTGAAAGGAAGATGCAGACACCTGGACCATATGGCAACGTCACCCCCATCAAATGTCACATCTGATGTGCTCCTGAGCTAGCTGGTGGCACTGCAAAGCCCCAAAGGCAGGTTTCAAAAGCAAATGCTTTCCTCAGGAAAAAGAAAGTGTGGCGGAATCCATATCACAGTTGCCCAAGAAAAAAAGGGCGACTTCCGGAGCAGTTAAAATCACCAAAAGTTCATGGAGTGGTTTATGGAAAAGCGGCAGCTTGGGTGGGAGATGGTGGGAGAAACCTGGAGCCGCAATGAGCACCTGCTGTATGCAACGCACTGTTCGAGGCTCTCAGAATGCTGATGGGAGCAGAACGAGATTGGGGGTGGGGGCTGTTCCCTGGAACCTGGTTGGAAGGGACAACCAAACAAAAAACAAGCGCTTAAACATTAAAAGATAAGTTCAGAGAGGGACAGGCACAATGAAGACCAGAAAACAGGGTACTATGAGGGCCCCCAAGGAAGCTGGTGTGGTCAGGGGAAGCTTCTCCAAGGAGTTGGTCTTCTGGCTGACCTGTCAAGGTGAGACAAAGGGAGCCATGCAATGATTTAGAGGGCGAGCATTCCAGGCAGAGAGAGTGGCAAGTGCAAAGGCCCCGTGAGGGGATGGTTTGTATGTTCTAGAAAGAGAGAGGCCAGGGGGCTGGGGCAGAACGAGGGAGGGGAGGCTGGAAGTTTGGGGGCCGGAGCAGGGATGGCTCTGTACCCAGGGGAAGAGGGAAGATGACCCCCGGGCCGGGTTTTACCCCCCAAGGGGATCGAGATCCCAGCAAGTCCGGTGTCTTTCAGCTCCTCACTTTGTCCACACCCACAGGGAGAGCCATCACCCCCGTTCCCAGGGCTGTGAAGTGCTGAGCAGAGACCTGCAAACAGTAAGCCTTTAATAACGTGGGCTCACTGACACCCCTCCTCCCCCGTTCCTCCTGCCCGAAAGCCAGCCCGCCACGAAATCCGAGCAGCTGTTCGATGCAGAAATATTGCAAAACTCGACCAGGCATTTCCAAAATATTTTCTTGGCCAAAACCCCACTAGCAGCTAAGAGGCTGTGTTCTGGAGACAGCGTCGTTCCCCCAGACGGCCTGACCAGGCGGCCTTTCTAGCCCTCGAGGTCTTCCAGGACCAAGTCCACATGCAGCTGGGCCCCGCCTCTCCGCACCCTGCCCGGCGTCTGTAGCCGGGTGTGCCCAGCCCGGGAGCCACCCCCTGACCTGTGGCAGCTCATTGGACCCAGACAGGCTGGGTGCAAATCCCAGCTCTGCCAATGCTGGGCCTCACTTGCCCTGCCTGTAAAATGGGATAGCGTTTTGGATCAAATAAGTGGGTAGATGTCAAGTTTTCAAAACATACACCAAGGTAAGAGAGTATCAGCAGACCTGGTGGGACCGAGTTCTTCTTGTCGGCCATTTTTGTAATCTGGCCCAGGACCCGGTAGAGCTGTAGGCTTCTACCAAGTTGGGCCACTCCTGGCCGAGTGTCCCCTCCGTGGCCTGCACCTCGCCCCCACCCTGAGCTGGAGGATGTGCCACCCCCCTGCTGACCCAGCGCCCGCACTGAGCCCACGTCAGCTCTGGCCACACAGTGCCACCTCGCTGGGGAGCTCCCCAGTCGAGGAATGAACCTCACTCACCCCCATGTTCCAGAGCCCAGCATGGGCCCGGGCCAGAGAAGCATCTTTCCTACTAAAGATGCGCTGAATAAGTGAATGAATATGTGACCTTCATGGGGACACAGCAGCACCCACCAGAGGATAAAGTGACTGAAGCCAAGTCCCCCTCTGACAGCTGATGGGATCTTTTCCTGCCCGGTTTTACTGGAGTCCCCAGTGCCTCTGCTGGCCCCAGGGACAGACAGCCGTCGGCCAGCTGGGCTCCCTGATGAAAACGCCCCTGGAGGAGGTGCCGGAGGATCTGAGGAGCAGGGATTTGGCAAACCTCCCAGGGCTGCTGACAACCCTCCCAAGTCCCTTCCCCACCGCCTTCCATGGCTCCTCTGTGACCCCCAGGGCGTCAGGATCTGGCTGCTTCGCCATCTCTCCCCACCCCAGGCGTGTTCCCTAGAGGACCTCATCGGCTTCAGCTACCACCCCCCTTCCCACCCTGCGAGACCCTTCAACTCCACCCAGACCGCACCCATGGCTGCGCCAACCTTCCTCCCCACACCTGCCAGTCGGGGACAGCAGGCCCTTGATTGCTGGGGCAAACTTTGCCCCCGACTGCCCTGCCCCTCGCCTCCCATCACACAAGCTGATGCCGTGGGCACCCCCGCGGCGGGGCAGGCCACTGACCCCCAAGTGCACCAAGGCTCCCCCACCCGCCCCAGGGGAATGCATGCGCGCCCCACCTCCAGCAGCCCCGACACCTGAGAGCTGCTGTCGTGTTGTGTCGAGATCGCTCAGATATGCGTGCCACGCGCTGGCCGCCCGCGTCCCCCAGAGGGGCTCAGGGTGGTCCCCTCCATGATGAGTCCTTTCCTGACGCCTGCCTCTCCCGCTCCTACTGGTGTTTTGTGGGATCTCACTGCAGAACCCCGATCTCTTGGATCTGCTTCGGGGAGAACCCAAATGAAGATAGTCTGACAATTCCTCCACCAGAGAGTTTTGTCTTCATTGCCAAAGGTCAGGCGCCATCATCTCCCCCCACTGCTGTCCCGGATGCGGCCACACTGGCCTCTAGTCCTGGCTCTTGCTGCACCCGGGGCACTGCACCTGCGAGGCTCTGCCTGGAAGGGCCTTCCCCTGGCTGGCTCCTCATTCATCAGGCTCCCCTGCTCCTTCTGAGCCCTGGTCTGCACCTGAGACCATCTTGTTGGTCCCTGAGTCCCTTCTAACTTTCTCTCTCCCCCTAGACGGTGAGCCCCATGAGGTGGGGGCCTCCGTCTGCTCTTGCTCACGGCTGTGTCTTTGAGGGAATGAAAGATGGATTTAGTGATTGCACGTGGTGATGCTTCTCTCGTGAGGAAAACACCACTTGGGAGATGAAGTGGGTGCCAGGGCAGGGGTGAGGGCCATGGGAGCAGGGCTGGGGGTGGAGGGCTTCCGTAGCTCCTCCTACCCTGGGTGTCCTCATTCTTGATTCTGGGGCTTACTCTTAGAGCCAAACTGGGTCCCCTCCACTCTCTTTTTCATCCTGGGGCTTCAGGGTTTGGCCTTTCCTGCCCCAAGACAAGCCCCATGGCTTCTTTCCACCCGGAGTTTCCTACTTATTCTGCAGGGAGCACAGGGAGGGCCAGGCCTAAGCAGGAGCCGGTGGTGCTTGCACATGGCCAGGGTTCTCAGCCTTCATCCCTACTACTACTGTGCTTCCTGAGCCCCACAGAGGGATATCTGCACCCCTCTGTTATCCCTGAGGGGGGCCCTCCCCAGCTCCCTCCATGCCCTGGCTCCTGACCCCTTCCTCCAGGAAGCCCTCCGCCCCAGAAGAGACACCAGGCCTGCAATCTCAGCATGTGAGCCCAGGGCCCACCACCGCACTACCCCTCGTTCCTCAAGCTGGTCACTGGCGCTCTGCCCCCTCCCTGGCCAGCGCGTCCTTTGGGAGCCTCCTGTCTCAGAGGGAAGACCAGACCTCTCCTCTTCACCTCCCAGGCCCTTCCCTCCCTCCAGGCTGAGCCATTTCTCCTTCAGTTCCCCGGATCAAGGGATTTGAGGTCAGACAGACCTGAGTGTAAGTCTCCACTATCTAGGTTCGGGTCTCCCCTGAGCAGACGGTGAGTTCGGGACCGGGGTGTGGGTGATGCCGAGGAGGCACTGGGAGACTGGGTGGACAGAAGCAAGGCGGCCAGGCCCGGGAGGGCTGCGAAGCCCACTACATGGGTCTGGAACCGTGCAGGGGACCAGGCCAGACACAGGCCTGGAGCGAGCCCACTGTGGGAGGAGGGAGCTCCCCTGGCACTGCCCCAGAGATGCAGCTACAGCAGCTGGAAGCCTCCTAAAAGCCCCGAGAGATGCGGGCAGGCACCGATGGCGTCTGCAGCCAAGCTGTATGACCTTGAGCCAGCTACTCCACCTCTCTGAGTCTTAATTTCCTCATCTGCAAAATGTGGCTAGTACTGCCAGCTGCAGGGGCTGGGGGTCAGCAAGCATACAAGATGGGGCATAAAAGGCAGGGGTGGGGAGAGGTGGGCGTTCGCAGGCTGAGCTGAGATGCTGCCCTTCAACGTCCATCTCACGTTGGCTCTTTCTTTTTCCACCCGGAACAAGGCCCTTTCTCTCCTTTCACCTCCCTCTGCTTTCTGGCTCAGACATTTGTTTCCCTCATGGGTGCCTTAGATCCTGTCCATGGCATCCCCCACAGTGAGCTAGGTGATGACAGAGCATTCCAGGCATCTCCGCGGCCCAAACAAATCTCGCCCACTGTCACCTCCCTGACATGGCTGGTTCGAGCCCAGCCAACCCAGCCTGGGCTTGAGCTGTGACTGTCGCCTGCCTGCCCTTAGGCACCCAGGGTCCCTCCCGCTTCCCCAGCAGCCCACCCCCATCCCGAGAGGGCCACGTGCAGAGGACTTGCTACGCCAAGGTGCCGAGCCTCAGTCTCCCCATCTGCGGGAGCAAGCAGGAATGCAGGGGGCGGTGGGCCTGGCTCATCTCTGGGGTCCCCTCTCCGTGGACAGCCCCCTGATCTGTAGCCCAAGCTCCTGCTGACCAGGTCACTTACGGGCAGGGCGTCTCTCGTGGCGACAGTCCAAGTGAAGGTCTTCCTCCTCGAGCCCATCTCCCTTCTCGATCCTGGAAAGGAAAGGACCCCAAAGCCCAAGTGAGAAAGAGCGAGCTGGGCTGGCAGCGAGCAGGGGCCTGAACAGAAGGACTTTCCCCTTGAGAACAACCGTGCAAAGTAACTCCGCGCCCCGTGGGAGCCTTCCCACAACCCCGTTAGACGGGCAGCGTTATCTCCGCGCTGTCGATGGGGAAACTGAGGCATGGACGCTAGTGAGACCAGTCAAGCGCCACGGAGCTAACAAGTCAGACACAGAGCAGGGACGCCGACCCACATGGTCTAAAAAGATGTTCCGTTGTGTGCAAATGGTATATGACAAAAGGCTGAGCACAGTTTGATTTAAAAATTATACACCGGTACGCATAAAAGATTATTTGGCAGACTCTGTACCAAAAGGCCAACGGTAACTAACCCTGGATAATGAGAATACATTAAATCCAGGACCTTCTTTTTGCTTCCTTCTATTTTCTGATTTGGGGCCAGGGGATTCCTATTAGCCGTGTCACTCTTCTTAACTAAACGAAAGCACTTCCCCGAGGTGTTTCTACGTATAAACAAAGTCCCCGCCTTCTGATTTCTGGTACAGAAGGTTCGGAAGGTGGCCCCTTCCCACCTCCATGCGTGCCTTCCTTCTCCTCGGGCGTCACTGCAGCTCCAGATGCAAAAGCTCTTGGCCCTGTGGGAGCTGCCGGGGTCCTGCCTCTGGGCCCGGTTCCCCACTGTTTTCCTGGCCGAGCTGAACTGCACCGGCCCAGGTGTGCCCAGAGCCCTGCAGGCTGATGGAGGGGCTCCAGCGGGAGAGGGCGCTGAAGGTGCGGTGGGTGCCCCGCTGTGGGCTACTCATTATTGGGTTTGTTTTCTAAGTTGCAACTTCGCACCCATGTGGTTCTGAAAATAACCTCAAGGGGCTCTTCTCTAGAGATCTCGTTTAAAAACCCAGTATTAGAGGGGCGCCTGGGTGGCTCAGTCGGTTAAGCAGCCGACTTCGGCTCAGGTTGTGATCTCACGGACCATGAGTGAGAGCCCCGCGTCAGCCTGGAGCTGCTTCGGATTCTGTGTCTCCCTCTCTCTCTCTGCCCCTCCCTTGATCACATTGTCTCTCTATGTCTCTCAAAAATTAATAAAATGTTAAAAAAAATTTTTAAACCCAGTATTGGAGACACCAGAGAGAAAAAACCCTGTCAACGGCACGTAACGATCAGGGAAGGCATTGGCAACGCGGGTGTTTATCTTCTCTGTTATTTTCCAAATGTTTCATATCGTGATGATACCACTCACGAGATGGGAAGAGCCAAAGCGGGGACAAGGAGAGTCAGAGCAGAAGCTCACGGTGCGCCGATGCCATGGCTGGTGCCCAGTGAGCAGAATGAGCCCCAGGGAAGGGTGGCAGGAACCTCGGTACCGGCTCAGACTTTCAAGTGCAAGAGAAAGAACTCTTCAACTGTCCAAGTCCTCATGGTTTGGGGTCTGTGTGCACCCGTTCAAACCTGTAGCCCTACTAAAGTAGCCGCCACCGCCACCACCATTAGCATCATGCCCATCTTACAGACGTGGAAACAAACTAGTGACCTGCCCAGGTTTAGTGGTGTGCAGGTAAATGTTAACCCTGGCCCTCCAACAGGAGGAAAGCCCTGCTGTGCGGTGTCTGTGACCACTCCCGGAGCGGCTGACCTGAAGGGACGCGTGTGACGTCACTGACGGCAGAGCACGCTCGCTCCGGCCCTGGGGCCTGGCTAGTGGCAGGACTATAGGTTCATTGGTTCCCGTATCTGGAGTGTTTCCACCGTGTCCTGCACAGTCCCTGGCTGGCCGCCCAGGAATCCATGCCACATCTGCATGGTGATGTCTCACAGGCACGTGGGGCTGTGGACCGTCCAGCTCTGTGTCTCGGAACTGCCAGCAGATGTGTGAACAGCTGTGTGGGGTGTGACTGCGCTGTCACCCAGCCACCGCCCCCACTGACCCACGGCCTCCAGAATCCTGCTGCGGCTGGGTACTGGCACTTTCCTGAGAGAAGAGACGGATGCCAGTAAGTGACGGAAGCAGAGAGGCTCTGAGGGTTCGAGGGTGCCCCGTGTCCTCAGGAGGCCACCCAGTGCCCACCCGCTTACTTCCAGGGCCCACTGTGGCCACCGCGGGTCAGGTCATCACACCTGGGGGTTCCGCCAGGCCTTCCCTCTGCTGTGACGGGAGCCCCAGGGCCTCTCCAGCACAGCCCTTCCAGAATGTTCTCCGTCCCCGGTGGTCTTGCCGGTGCCATCCTCAAAGCCGGCCCCTCTCTTGCTGTGCCCAGGCTGGCTTCCATGTTCTGAAACACCAACCACTCGCGGTGTGAACTGGCAGTCTCTCCGCCCTGCTTCCCAACTTCCCCCTCAATCTTCAATCCACCTTGGACCAATTTTTTAAAATAAAATACAATAAAAATGAGTTACTAGAAAATGAAATGGGAAAACCTCATATGAAAAGAAAAGCGAGCTCGGGCATCCCAGCGACCTCCACTTGTGCCTCGACTCCTGTCCTCACGTCACTGTGGACGTTGGCAAATGGCTCTGTTCTGGGGGCCCCCACCCCGAGCGCTGCTGGGGTGTAGGGCCTCCCTCTGTCCACGGGCCACGTTCCCCTCCCGAGTCGTGCGCCACCGCTGCCCTGTCCTCCGGCCCCGTGTTTCCGGAACTTGGTGGTGCCCACCCATCACAGAAGCACTTGTTAAAATGCACAGTCAGGTTCAGCAGGGCCCAGGATGCTGCATTCTCGCAGGTTCCCAGGCGAGGCTGACACTGTGGGCCCTGGATCGCACCTGAGGAGCCCATCTCCGGCTTTGCGCGCCTGTGGGGCCCTGCTAAGCTTTGTCCCAGGCGCCTTCTGCATCCTAAGCGATGGCCCCACAGCCCCAGGCCTCCAGGGTCCTCCCCACAGTCCTGGCTACGCATGGGCATCCCCAAAGAGCTGGGAGCAGTGCCGGTGGGGCAGGAGGGGCGCGGCTAGCCAGCTCTGTCCCGCTTCTCGTCTCCCCTCCAGCTGGCTGGGATTTAGGAGAAAACCTGAAAGTTCAGGGAGCAGCCATTCCTCCCAGATGGTCTGCTCCCCTTCGATCGCTTTCCACTTCAAGGCCTCTCTGCGCATTTCGCTTTCCTTTCACGCAGTGTCGGCCGCCACCTGATCGGGGAGCCTGGCGAGGGTCCTGCAGTGTCCACAGGGTCACCTCCAATTTCTGGGCCCCGCGCTCCTCTCCAGAACGCACGGTGATGTCAAAGGACCCCAGTAAGAGTGAGGAAGGGCAAGGCCTGTGGCTAGCCGCAGACACAGCCGGGCGCCCTGCCTGAATGGGCCTCAGAGGCGAAACATCCAGGGGACAGTCGCAGAGGACAAAGGACACTGTGATTTTGAAATGACCCACGTGCCCTGGAATCACGGCTGCAATTCCAAGAAACGGTGGCAAACCGATAACCACAAATAGGAAATTAAGATTCCATAGCATCATATCGAAAGCACCATTCCAAAGCAGGGAGAAATAAATGGTTTTTTTTTAAAGATGGGGTTTTTTTTTTGGCTCTTCCCATCTCGTGAGTGGTATCATCACGATATGAAACATTTGGAAAATAACAGAGAAGATAAACACCCGCGTTGCCAATGCCTTCCCTGATCGTTACGTGCCGTTGACAGGGTTTTTTTCCTCACTGGTGTCTCCAATACTGGGTTTAAAAAATTTAACATTTTATTAATTTTTGAGAGACATAGAGAGACAATGTGATCAAGGGAGGGGCAGAGAGAGAGAGGGAGGCACAGAATCCGAAGCAGCTCCAGGCTGACGCGGGGCTCTCACTCATGGTCCGTGAGATCACGACCTGAGCCAAAGTCGGCCACTTAACCGACTGAGCCACCCAGGCACCCCTCTAATACTGGGTTTTTAAACAAGATCTCTAGAGAAGAGCCCCTTGAGGTTATTTTCAGAACCACATGGGTGCGAAGTTGCGACTTAGAAAACAAACCCAATAATGAGTAGCCCACAGCGGGGCACCCACCGCACCTTCAGCGCCCTCTCCCGCTGGAGCCCCTCCATCAGCCTGCAGGGCGCTGGGCACACCTGGGCTGGTGCAGTTCAGCTCGGCCAGGGAAACAGTGGGGAACCGGGCCCAGAGGCAGGACCCCAGCAGCTCCCACAGGGCCAAGGTCACGGCCTAACAGCTCGCCAGTGACACAACCCAGAGGCTCTCCTCTCTTATCACTGTGTTCACCCATCACACTGGTGTGGAGTGAAGCAGGTGAGCAGACAGGTGTCGCTGCCCCATGGGCCTCGCCGAGTAACTGTGGGGTCAGAACTGAGTGGGTGGGGGACGGTTCATGGGGTGTTACAGGCCACAGGGGGCTCAATGCAGGCGGCACCATCAGAAGGCTGAATCTCGACAAAGCAGGGCGGTGGGGGGAGGAGAGGGTAGGGGCTCCAGGCAGAGAGGATGGCACGTGGCTGGGGACCTGCGAGGGCCCAGGGGGCGCTGCACACTGGGGAAGGGGACCTGGGTCTTCGGTGAAGCTAGGCGGTGGCCACACAGGTGATGGCGAGGAGCTATTCCAGGGGTGCAGGAAATCGCGAGGTGTTTTAGGCAGAAGGCTGGGGGTGGAGGTGTGCAGGGGAGGGGGGTGGGGCTGATGGGGGGGTGAGGCCAGATGCGGGAAGACCACGCAGGGCTTGCAGGGGCCTGGCTCGAATATGCTGGACCAGGTGGAGAGACGTGGGGCAGCGGCTCGGGTTTAGAGGAGATCGTCATGAATCGGTCCTGGCCCTGCTGATTTTAGGTGCTTTTGAGAATCCAAAGTAGAGAAGTAACAAAGAGGCAGATGGATACGGAGTCAGGCGAGTGGGGAAGTCCTGGCACATGCACAGCCACTGAGGCTCGTGTGGAAGGAGGACAGAAGAGGGCCAGGAAAGGGCCCTGGGAGCATCGCCACGTAATGGAATGAGGTGCCAGGGGCGGGGGAGAAAGGGCGGTGGGGGAGGCGGGGCCCAGGGAGGGGGTGCTTGCCGAGTGCCAGGGTCCCTGGGAGCTGTTTGGGGCAGTGGGGGGTGCAGGGCGGACTGCAGTGGGTTGTGCTGTGAGAGAGACATGACCAAGTAGACATGGACCTTCCCAAGGGTTTCCCTACGACATACAGGAGGGCAGAAAGCGGAGAGCCCCCGCTGCACCAGGCGGGGGATGGGAAAGTGCGGCTCAGCACCTCGATGACGGTGTGAGAATCATTTGTGCCCGGGGGACCCATCTCCCTCCCTCCCCCCAGCTCGGGGTCTTGCCGCCCAGTGTCTGCCTTCAGGGCCCAGTGAGGGCTGGGACCCAGGAAGGCGGCCCGAGCACACTCTCACTCCAGCACCATGGGAGGAGGAGCGAGATCAGAGACCCAGGTCCAACTCCCACTCATAAATCAACCCAACTGCTCAGATTTTCTTAAATCTGCTTGTGTGTTCCCCCTCCTGGCCTTTGCTCACGCTGCTGCCTGAGGCGAGAACGCCTTCTCTCACCCACTGACCATCTGGCCACCGAATGCTGCACGTGTCTTTCAAAACTTGGCTCCAGGGTCTCCTCTCTGAAAGCTCCTCTATCCTCCAGTGCCGCGGGAACTCTGCCTGCCTGCTGTCACCTCCAGGGCCCCCATGCTCGCGGCGCTCACTGGACCCCAAGACTGGTCGACTCCCCGGGAGCACACGCTCCTCCCTCCAGCCCCGCTGACACCACGCAAGAACAGGGCCCCTG
>NC_043707.1:20335653-20360523 GCF_006229205.1 Suricata suricatta
CCAACAAAAACATTAAACCACTCCAGGGGCCAAACAAAGCAAGTCTGTCTCTCTGTTGGGTTCTCCAGGGGCCACCAGTGTCCAGCCCGTGCTGCGCCCCCTTCTTGGGCAGGGAGTGTATAGGGAGGTTTCTGGCAGGGGTGTGGCTGGGAAAAGATGGTGGGGGAGGGGTCCTGGCTTAGTTACAGAAGCTTCCCTGTATCATCTCATGGAATCATCAACAGGGCGAAGAAGGTGCCAGCCCATTTTCCAGCCAGGAAAACTGAGCTCCAGGAGGGGAAGCGACCCACAGCTGGGGACAGACCCACAGCTAGCAAACTGCGGAATCCACTTCCACCCTGGTCGATTTCTTAACGAGAGCAGGCAGGGTGCAGTGCGTACGGGCAGGCCAGGCCCAGGAAGAGCACGATCTCGCACTGTGATCAATGACGTAGGTGTTACGGATAGTCAGTTGGATGACTTACGGGGCCCCTGAGGGCCCAGGACCCAGTGGAAACCAGAAAGTTCCACGGGCAGCAGCGTGCACACACGGGAAGGAGGCAGCCACACAGCAAGGAGGTGAAGGACGGAGGGTGATCTGAACCGCCCACCAGAGGGGCACAAGCCATTCTCCCTCCAAAAGCTCTGGAACTTTCTCTGTCGCACCCTCGCAGCTTTCGTCGGGGAAGCAGGATGTCTGCTCGGTGCTGCTGAATTCCTCCTGGAGTCCAACCCGACAGGTCTGGCTTTCCTCCACAACCTGGGAAAGCCGATCTCCACATCAAGCACTCAAGGAAGCCACGCCTGCAAATATTTACCTTTCCTTCAACAGCTTCTGACTGGCCCCTCCGGAGGCCCCATTAAGACGCCCTCCTTGGGGACCGGAGGCAAGGTGACAGGGGAGAGCTTAATGCCAGGCATTCCTCTGAGCAGGCGAGGCTGCTCAAACTCGGGGGTTGCTCCCCAGCCTCTGCCCTGCTCCACATGTGTGTACATGTGCACCCGTGCATGCGTACACGCACACACACACACACACACACACCCCTTTCTTCCACACCCCACTGCATTTCAAAACGCCTGAAGACTGTTCAGAATCTGCCCAACTGGTCCTGAGACTTGCACTGGGCTCCTCCGGAGAAAAATCCAACAGGATCTGGGGAAGGAGGTGTGGTGGCAGACAAGTCCTTCCTGCGCCACCGGCCCCCACAGGGCATCATCTTGTCCTCAGCCAGAGCACAGCAGGAGGGCCTGATAAAGTGGGGGGGGGTCCACAGACAGGAATGGCAGGGACGGCTGGGAGGCCCTGCACCCTCTCCGAGGGCACCGCACCCACCCTCCCCCTGTGACCCTCAGCAGACTCCCCTTATTCACCCCTGCAAGCCCAGCTCCCACCTCCCTGCCGGGCAGAGACTGCTGACCAGTCCTGAGAGGAGGCCACACATCAGGGGACTGATTGTGGCTGGCTTCAAATCCCAGCTCTAGCACTTGCCGGCTGTGTGACAGCCACTTTACCTCTCTGTGCCTTGATTTTGCATCTATAAAATGGGGACACAATAGTACCTACTGCCTCCCTGAGGTGCGGTGGAATTCACGGAGTCACACCTAGAGCAGATAGAAGAGTGTTCGGCACCGTGCGTATTCTGCAGTCATTTAAATGGTTATTAGATTCCTAGTATCACAAATGCTGTCTCCTAAGCCAATCATCCTAAAATCATTACCTTAGAGTTCACATCAGGAACAGACGAAATGGACTCATAAACACAAATCGCGGGTACCTTGTCCAGCCCACGACCTGGGTTACCAAAGCGTGACTTCCCAGGGCGCTGACGGCTCCGGGCTCTCCCACCTGGGGTCCAAGGACACTGGCCCAGACAGGCTCAGTGCCTTGCCTGAGGCCACACAGCAGTGCAGCCACAGGACTGGAACAGCACCCACAAAATCAGCTCGAGGCTTCCGCCAGCCCCTTGCTCCTTCCGCAGCACCCCCTAACCCCGAGAAGTAGGGCACAAAGGCAGGTGGGCCCCTGGGCTCTGTCCCCTCCCATCCCTGGCTGCAGTTCTGGGGACACTGGCTACCGCAGAATTTCAGCCCCGCTGCTGCTGGCCAACTTGCACCAGCCTGTGCAGAGATCTATCCGTGTGCTCTGAGCCCTGTGTGGGGAAGGCACCAAAAAAAAAAAGAAAAAAAAGAGAAAGAGAACAGCCCAGCTAAGCTGAAATGCTCTCCTCAGAGAGGAAGGGAAATAAAATTTGATGAACCTCTGCATAATGTTAAAGTTATGAACGTGTCAAGTGATATTCTGCACATATGCCGGGACCCATTCATCTGCCCCCACATCGCCGGGGCCTGAGCTATCAGGGACCATCCCAACTAACGCACCGGCAAACGGCAGCTTCTTGCTGACAGGGTACTGTCTTCTGCCTCCACAACACAGGGCTGCTCGTGGGTGCCCCCGGCCCCTCCACGGCTGAGATGCAGTGTTAATGGGCCAGTTTTAGACATCGGGGGTCTGATGCCTGCTGTAAACGCTTCCTGAGCGCCTGCTGTGGGGCGCGTGCTATGCCAGTCACCTTCCTAGGGAGCGCGCTCTGTCCACAGCTGTGGGCAGGGCGGCCCTGTAGGCCTGGTTAGTCTGACCCGCCGCTGTCCCCAGCTGAGTGGCCCCGGGACTGGACTCCTGACCTGGGACTTCGTGTGGGGGTGCTGGGAAGCTGAATCTGCCTAATGATCGTAAAGCCTGAGCTGAAAGAGCATGAGGCGCAGCCAGGCTTGAAGTCTCCCAAGAGAAGAATTCAGTTTATGACCCCAAGAAAAAACCAATTTAATAAGCACCTACTAGGGGCCTGGCCTAGTTAGTGGGGAATATGACTGCGAAAGCCTTCTGCCGCAGAGCTCACAGCCTGCAAACTATCCAACAAACAGAATAAGGTCAGATTGTGTGGGTGCTCTGAAAAACACAGGGACTAGAACAGGGTGCATGGGGCAAATTTAGACCGAGTGATTAAGGGAGGCCTCTCTGAGCAGGCGACATTCAAGGTAAGACCTGAGTGACCCAGCCAGGTGAGTCTTCCAGGCAAGGGCGCAGCCAGTGCAAAGACCCCCAAGAAGGGGTGAGCTTGCAGTGCTCAGGGACAGAAAGGAGACCCACGTGGCACAGGAGAGACAGGGTCTGTAACAGTCAGAGAGTCGTCCATGTGTGGCCTCTAGCACGTGACTCTTAGGCTGGAAGCCCGTCCACTGCCTCGCAGACAGCCTGGCTCCTCGATGCTGCCCAACCCTTCAGGCTCCTTCCCTGTTCTCCTCCTCAGGCTCTGGCTTCACTCCTGCAACCCTTCAGTTCTCTGCCACTGAGAGCGTTACTGCACATCCAGTCAGCTCCCCTAGAAGCAAAGCCTGTGATCAGGATTTGGGTTCATGTAGTTTATTAAGGAGATGGCCCTAGGAAATATGATAACTTTCTGCCTGTCTGTCCTCCACTCATTCATTATCCACCATCCATCCATCCATTCATGCATTAATGCACCCATCTATCCATCCACCCATTCATTCATCATCTATCCATCCACCCATCCATCCATCCACCCATCCATCCATCTATCCATCCATCCATTCACCCACCCATCCACCCACCCATCCACCCACCCATCCACCCATCCATCCACCCATCCATCCACCCATCCACCCATCCATCCACCCATCCATCCATCCACCCATCCACCCGCCCATCCACCCGCCCATCCACCCACCCATCCATCTAACCATCCACCCATCCATCCGTCCGTCCATCCGTCCATCCATCCGTCCATCCATCCATCCATCCATTCTTCCACCCACCCATCCATCCACCCACCCACCCATCAAACCACCCATCCATCCACTCACCCATCCATCTATCCATTCTTCCACCCACCCATCCATCCACCCATTCACCCATCCATCCGCCGATCCACCCATCCATCCATTCTTCCACCCACCCATCTATCCACCCATCTACCTGCCCACCCACCCATCCATCCATCCACCCATCCACCCATCCATCCATCCATCCATCCATCCATCCATCCATCCATCCATCCATTCTTCCACCCACCCATCCATCCACCCATCCACCCATCCATCCCCCCATCCACCCATCCATCCATCTACCCACCCATCCACCCATCCACCCATCCATCTACCCATCTACCCATCCATCCACCCATCCATCCATCCACCCATCCATCCATCCATTCATTCTTCCACCCATCCATCCATCCACCCATCCATCCATCCATTCATTCTTCCACCCATCCATCCATCCACCCCTCTCAGCCATACCTACATACAACCATCCATCCATCTATTCACACACTCACCATTTATTGTTCCTTCCTCTATTCCCAAGTGGACTCTGAGGACTCAGGGGATCAGATGCAGTCCCTGACCTTCAGGAGGCCTCCTCCTCTAGCAGCCATCAACAATCCCACTGCTGGGTCTTCTTTTCACTCAATGCTGTGACAGAGCCCAAGAAGGGAGCCTCGGTTCGTTCTCTGTGCACCCTTATCTTGGTTCTAAGCAGCATGAGGCTGAATGGCAACCAATCAGACTCAGTTCTCTTCTTCTTGGTTTCTCAGGCTCTGATCACAAGGCAACCTCATGTCCCATAAAACATCAAAATGTCCCAGAAATTCCAACATAATCGGGTCTGCACTCTGCCTCACCCAGACTGTCCCTTGCACCCCACAACCACCCAGAGATGCTTCTGTCAGAGCACTCACTCCAGTTTTTGACTGGAGCCCTGTGGCCAGTGAGGCCGACCCCAGGCTTTGGATTCCCAATGGTGGCCAGAGGCAGCCACATGTGCACTGACCTCTCCCGGAAGTACTTGATGGCCTCAGGGTCTATGAAGGTCGGCTCCTCCCGGTAGCCCTGCTCAAAGACCTTGCGCTTGTGCCGGAACTCAATGACCGTCTTGGTGTAGGAGTTGAGTGTGGTGACAGAGGCTGCCATGCAGCAGGTAAAGGAGCCCCACGCCAGGCTGCCAAGAGAGGAGAGAGGTGCCACAGTGAGGGTGGGCAGGGGACAGGAAACCCTGTCCACCAGACAAGCATTCACCCTGCACAGCCACCTCCTCTGGGCCAGACCTGAGCAGGTGTTACCGTAGAGCGGAACAGGATCTGGTCCCTGCCCTGCTCAGTCTGTACACTGTGACACAGACGTGACAGAGTTCATCACTGGGAGGCAAGAAAAGGCCGAGGCAACCCATCCAAGGGGGCCAGCCTCAGGGAAGGTCACCAGAACACAACTATGCTTGTGTTGCACAGGGTCTTGGAGGATGAATGAGCATCTGCCGGGGGAAGAGCATTCCAGGAAGAAGGAAGGGCATGTGCAAAGGCATGGAGGCATGAGGCAGCAGAGAACAGTCCACAGTCTGCAGGAGGTTTGGGATGCTGGAGTGAGGAAGAGTGTGATGAGTGGGAGCTGATGATAGAAAAGTAGATGGGGGTAGACACCCTGGGGAATTAAATTACCTCTGTTCATGTATGACTTTGAGCAAGATGCTTAACCTCTCTGCCTCTTATTCCTCATATCTGTTCAATGGACATATCAACAGCACTACCTCACAGCGTTGTTACGAGGATTAAAGGAGAGAAGCCATTAAAAACATCTTAGAACAGTGCCTGGCGCACACAGTAGGCACACAAAACAGCTTGCTGTCATTGCTACCATTGGTATTTTCAACAACATTCTTACTACCCACTTCCATCTGACTTCGCTTCCAAACTCTCCCTCTGAGAGGTGAAGTAATAATGACCGTGTGGCTTCTGCTCCACACTTCCTCCAAGCACAGCTGGGGACTCTTGGCCGCACTCACCTGATGTGTACGCTGAGCCAGCCAGGGCTGGAGGATCTGTCCCATCCACAACTGGGAAGAAGGGATGGGCGGTATGGGGTTAGGACATCAGCAGGCCAGGCCACTGGTCTCTGACCCAGTGCCCATTCTAGAAATGGCCCCCCACCTACCTCTGAGCAGGGGTGGCTACCTGCCTGGCTCTACCTATCTGGTCTCCTGGTCCCTGCGCCCCAGGTTCTCCCCTGCTGACTGGTTTCCTCCAAATCAAGGGCTCAGCTTTGTAGCCCTATCTCAGAGCATCCCGTCTCCCATTCCACCCACCACCCCACTGTCTCTCCACATGACCACCACGCATTCCTCAAGGTCAGTGCGGCCTGTCTCGCACACCCACTGCTCTTCCCTTTGTCAGCCCCTGGCCATCCAGAAGGAAAGCAAGGGGAAGTATGAGGATTCAGTCTTACTCCCAAGGATCCACTATCGTCACCTATACCTGATCTCCAAAACCATTCATGGATTCCTAATTCTTTCATGATAATGAGCTAGTTTAGCTCTCCCAGAAGCTCTGAGTAACTGTAATAGACAGCTATGGGGTCTACTTGGCCCCTCTTAGAAGTGCCTTGTCCACTAAAGAGTCCAGTAAGCGACCCTGCCCCCTGTTGATAGATGACTGGATAAGGGCTGAGCATCTGACAAAAGTTGGTCCAATCAGATACTCTTCCCTCCAAGCAATGAAACTCAAGACTGGAGTGTTGTAGTTCAATGTGAGGTATGTGTTTAACTAGATAGATGGAAATTAGGAACCTGAGGATGGCCAATGAAGCAGCAGGCTTTTTCTGGGATTCTGCAAGGATTCATGAGTTTTGCCTGACCGGCATCCATTCCGTTAAGGGAACAGTGTTCCCCTCCTCTCAGGCCACGTGGTTTGTATGGAGCTGGCCTCACCCCCAACCTTTAGGGATGATCACATGGCCAACACCTGGCCAATGAGAGCATCGCTTCCATCTGGCCACAGTAGTTGGTTCAAGGATGGGCATGTGACACCCAAGTCAGGCTAATGAGACTCAATCCCAGGACTCTTGCTCAAGGTGTTGGAAAATAGGGCTCATCTTTCTCCTGAGATACCAGGCTGGTGGGATTTGAGCCTGGAGCCTCTGGGAACTGCCTTGCCACTCCTGAGGCTGCCTCATGAAAAGGAGCTAGACCCTTGAGCTGAAGCCATTATCCTCGGACTTTTCAGTGAGGGATGCCCAAATTCCTTTATTGGATTTTTTTCCCCCTCAGCCAACTTGAATTGGGTTTCTGTTCTTGTACAATCACTTTTTATACATCCCCTTCTTTTACATAGCTTAGTTCTAAAGTGGATTTCTAGTCTTATCTAGGACCAAGTCCAACTCCCAACTCTGATCACTCAACCAGAGGAGGAGTGTCTCTGTCACATGCCCCTGTTCAGTGTCATCTCAGCCCTCACCACACCCTGTAATTCTCCTGTAGCTTTTTTCCCCCTATTATTTATTATTCTTTGTTTTTAAATGAAACTTTCTATTTTGAGATAATTATAGATTCACATGCAGTTGTAAGAAATCACGCAGAGAGATCCATGTACCCTTTACCCAGTTTCCCTCAATGGCCACATCTTGCGAACATAGTACGCGACCAGCAAGCATATTGACAGCGATACCATCTAGATACAGAACATTTCCAACCATCACCACAATGGTCCCTCCTGTTGCCATTGTACAGCCACACCCGCTCCCCTCCCAACCTCTGGCAACCAGCAATCAGTTCTTCATTTCTATAATCTTGTCATTTCAAGAATGTTATATAAATGGAATCACACAGCATGTATTTTGGGGATTGGCTCTTTGTACTCTGTGTGAATCTCTGGAGACTCATTCCCAGTGTTGTGTGTGTCAACAATTTGTTCCGTGATACCGCCAAGTTTCTCCACATCTGCACCAGCATTTCATGTTGTCACTTTTTTTTTTTTTTTTAGTGATTCTAATAGATGTGTAGTAACACTTCATTGTAGTTTCCATTTGCATTTTCCTAATGGCTAATGGTGGTGAACATCTTTTCGGTTGCTTACTTGCCATCTGTTTATCCTCTTTGGCAAAATATGTGCATGTTTTCCTGCCCACTTTCTAATTGGGTTGTTTTGCTGCTGTTGTTTACTGTTGAGTTTCAAGAGTTTTAACAAATCCTAGCTACAAGTCTTTTGTCAGAGAGGAGGCTGACAAGTATTTTCTTCCTCTGTAACTGGTCTTTTCAACCTCTTACCAAGGTCTGTCCCAGAGCGAAAGCATTTAATTTTGCTAAAATCCAATGTATCAAATGTTCCCTTTATGCTTTTGATCCAGTTGATATCAAATCCAAGACGTCTTTGTCTAGGGTTAGATGCCAAAGATTTTCTATTTTTTCTTCTAAAAACTTTATAGTTTTACCATGTATATGTAGGTCCATGATCCATTTTGAGTTAATTTTTAGATAAGGTGTGGAGTGTAGACCAAGAGTGATTCTTTTTCCAGCACTATTTGTTGAAAAGGCTACTTCCCCCTCTGCCGAACAGAATTGCATCTTTGTCAAATATCAGTGAGGCCTATTTCTGGGTTCCTTATTCTATACCATTGATCTGTGTGTCTTCCCTCCACCATACCACACAATCTAGACTACTGTTATGGTATATTAAGTCTTTTTTTATTTTTTTAAATGTTTTTATTTATTATTGAGAGAGAGAGAGAGACAGCGTGAGCAGGGGAGGGTCAGAGAGAGAAGGAGTCACAGGATCTGAAGACAGGCTCCAGGCTCTGAGCTAGCAGTCACCACAGAGCCTGACGTGGGGCTCGAACCCACGAGTAGTGAGATCATGACCCGAGTCGAAGTCGGGCGCTCAACCGACTGAGCCACGCAGGCGCCCTGAGTATATTGTCTTTAAATTGGGTAGACTGATTCCTTCCATGTATTTCCTTCTTTTTCAAACTGATTTTAGCTGTTCTAGGTCCTTTGCCTTTCCTAATAAGTTTTAAAATAGTCTTATCTGTGCCTACAAGAACTCTTGCTGATGTTTTCATAGGAATTGCATGACACCTGTAAACCTCGAGGAGAACTGGTCTACCACAAGCATGCTAGATTGCTCCATTTATTTAGATCTTCTCTGATCTCTGTCCTTGGCATTTTGTGGTTTTCAGCACAGAAGGCCTACAAACGTTTTGTTAGATTTATGACAAAGTGTTCACTGTTTTGAATGCAAATGGTACTGTATTTCTAGTTTTGTTGTCCAACGGTTCAATGCTAGTTTATAGATCACTGATTTTTGCATTTTTTTCTTATACCCTGAGACTATGCTGAACTTATACATTACGTCTAGGCATTTTTTTGGTAGATGTCTTGGACTTTTCTACATTGCTGATCATGTTATCTGTAAACAAGTCTGGTTTATTTCTTCCTTTCCAATCTGTATGCCTTTTATTTTGTTTTCACACTTTATCGCACTAGCAACAACTTCCAGCACTGTGTGGAGGAAGAGTGGGGCTCCCAGTCTTAGGGAGAAAACTTTCAGTCGTGTTCCTGCCTGGGGGGTCAGGTCGAGGCTCCCCGTGAGATCTCCAGTGCCACTTGGGGACAGTCCCAGCTCCCTACTCGGGCACCACCTCAGCAGGTGAGGGGACATGCAGTTAGGTGCCTCTGTACAGCCTGGTGAAGGGACTCTAACCTGGGTATGGCCAGGGATCAAACCACAGTTGTTGGGTGGTGGTTGTTTCTGTGATGTATCACTGTAGAGAGTGGTTATTGCTAAACTTTCTGTCTTGGTAGTGGTATTGCTAAACTTTCCTGGTCTTTGGCTATAGAAAGCAGACTCCCTGATGTGTGTGTGTGTGTGTGTGTGTGCGCACGCACACACACCTTTTCACACTGCTGGGTTGCTGACTTCTTCATTTGCAGATCAGGCTGCGCTAGACAGAAAGCACTCACCAATATGCTCTCAGTCCTGGGCCAGCCTGCTGTCTCCCATCTACCTTTTAGCATCCTCTTACGCTGTTTTACGTGTGATGTTGCAGGAGGATAGTTGTACTTAGCAGGAGGGATAGGAGGAGGATGTCCATTCCATCTCCCCAGAAGTGGAAGTCCCCCCACCCCGGCCCCAGAATGTTAGCTTCGTGAAAACAGGCGCTTTGTTAAGTTCACTGCTATATCTCATTCAGCACTGAGGACAGTGCCTGGCACCTAGTAGGGGCCCAATAAGTATTTGTAGAATGAATAAATAGAGATTGAACAGATATAAAAATACTGCTCTGCTTTTAATGTGGGTGAGGGGCTCAGGGCTGCATCCGGGCTGCCGTGCCTCACCCCAAGACCCCTCCAGGCCCTCACATAGGGCATTATTTGAGAACCTGGGGACTGGAACACTTCCTGCTGTTTGCAGCTTGCACTTCTGAGCTGGTGCACCCCTGAGCTGGTGCCGTGAGGTACGTGGGTGGTTGGCCTGGTTTTTGGAGCCAAGAGCAGAGTGGACACTGGGGAGGAGAGGGGAGGGTGGCGGGGTGGACAGAGTGGCTGTGCCCGTCCTCTGGGAGCTGTGGGGGGGGGGCAGCGGCAGGGAAATGCTGGGGGCAGATACAGAGATGCCACCAGGCTCTCCTCTGTGGGTAGACTGTTAACTGATCACTGAGAAAGGCAGCCCTCGTCCTCCTTTCAGGCCAGATGGGCACAGAGTCACTGTGCAGGACAGGACACAAATGCTCAGTCCAGGCCACGCTCAGTGCCCCAGAGCTGATGGGGCCAGGAGCTGACGATGGAAGGTTCTGGGGGCCCAGGTAGTCCAGCCGTGGCCAGCAGACTTCCTTGGGCAGCCATGCCTCTCCTTCCCCTCCCTGGTCTTAAAAGGAGGCAAGAGCCACCTGCCTTGGGGGACATGAGAGAGTGAGAGCTCCCTGCTGACCACACAGCCTCTCAGCAGGGACACCGGCAAACACAACCTCCCCAGGGGCTCTTTGGGGTCAAGGTTCGTCTACTGTCACAGCCGCAGAACCCGACCCCTAAGGGATCTATCTGCTGAGATGCCAGCTAAGGCCGGCAGAGAGGGCAGGGCAGCTGACAGAGAGGGGAGAGGCTAGCCTTCAGTTTCCACAGGGTTGTGGAGACCAGAAGGGGAAAAGGGAGGAAGGGAAGAGGGTAGCAGTGAGGCCATCACACGTCACACAGATGGAGTCCCAGAAGCAAACAGAGAGGCACCACCCCTCTGGGACCTGGAGCAACTTGCCCCCTTGCTGTGTGACCTGTGCCAAATTGCTTAACCTCTCTAGGCTTCCAGCTCTTATAAAGGCTACACTTCCGTGATGCTCTCCTACCCTCAGTCTGCAATCTGAGTGCTCACGACTGGGGTTTCATGGTGTGTGCTGTGGTAGGAGGGGCCTCTTTCCTATCTTTCTCCACTTTGATCAAATTGAAAACAGAAGCACAGACTGACTAGCACTCCACTTTCCTGCCGTCACCAGGAAACCTGACATGCTGACGTCCCACAGCAGGGTCACAAACTCACATTCCCGCAGAGTCAGCTGGACGGTGAAGTGAGGAAAGTATAAGGCAAGAGGGAGTGGAGGGGACAGGGGTGGACCGGAGAGCATGTGCCCCATGAGCAGGGACAGCCACCATTCAGCTTCAGCCCCCTGCTGCCGTGTGGCAACGCCACTTAGGCACGTACATAGTCTCTAACAGTCAAGAGAAGCTCAAAACTTGGCTTTCGATGTAAAATGTTTACCTTTTTAGATGTTAAAAGCAAATAGAACTTGTAGAGAGCATCGTGGAAGGCCGCACAAGATGTCTACGGGCTGGGTTCAGCCCCTGGGCTAACTGCGTGACCCGCCGGCTCGGGGAGCTGAGACCCAGAGCTGGAAAAAAACCAGGGCTGGAGGGGCTCTGGGCTCAGGGTGAGGATGGGGTCCCGAAGCTTCACTGGGGCCAAGGCAGGGGGCTGGGCAGTGACAGGAAGTCACAGCCAGGGCTGGATGCTAAGGGAACACTAACGTCCTGGGGGCGAATGTGAGCGGCACACCAGGGCAGGTGGAGGCCAGAGAACGGACAGCAAGGGGCTGCTTGCACACCCACAGGGCGCCATCCTCACGGGCCTTTGGGGTACACGCCTCCCAGCCAATGAGAGCAGCATTTCCGAAGGCTCCATGTCATTATCACCATTTATAATCACCGCCACTTACGAGCACTTAGTATGTGCCAATTATCTTTTAAGAGCTTGGTCCTGCAGCGTCCAGACAATAGCCCCGTGAGGCGTTACTATTACCTGCTCTAGAGACTCACGGAGAGGCTGGGCGGCTTGCCTTTCATAGCGACATGTGTGCTAAGCACCTCTGAGCTTATTTCACATAGTCCCCATTGTAGCCCCTCCCTAGGGATGCCCCCCACCGGGAGCCTCACCTCCTGGGGTTCATGCTTTGTGTGGGGTGGGGGCGGGGGGGGCTTCTCCTTGAATCTGGGCCCATCATTTGCTCTTGACCAACAAATGCAGCAGAAGTGACAGTGTGACTTCTGAGGCAAGGTCACAAAATACACATGTCACTTTTGCTAGGGTCTCTTGGAATGCTTATCCTGCAGGAGCCCACCCACCAGGCTGGAGAAGCTGGTCCCTCCCACTGACAGCCTAGCTGAGCCCCAGCCCCCAGCCAGCACCCACAGCCAGCGCTGGGAGGGGCCAGCTTGGACCCCCAGCCCAGCCACGCCCCAGATGACTCCAGCATCCCACCAAAGCCCAGTCAACCCACTAAACCATAAGAGGCAATAACACATTTTCACTTCAAGCCACTAAATTTTAGGGTGATGTGTTATAAATCAACAGAAAACTGACAGACTGCTTGTAAGAGCCCATGAGAAGAGACTCTGGCCACTTCCCCATTTTACAGCTGAGGACACTGAGGCATGGGGAGGCAGAGTGACCTGGTGAGAGTCCACAGCCGGTGAGGGTCAGAGTGGGGATCTACTCCCAGGCTGTCCGAGCCCAGGGGCTGCCCTCCATCCACCCCTCCACAGTGCCCATCCACCGCGGCCCAGCACTGCCCATCGGCAAGGTCTGAGGTTTGAGTGAGACCGTCTGACACTCAGCCGCGGAATCTTCGCCTTCCTGTGCAGGTGTCCCTCCCAGAAGCCAGTGGCCCAACACCAGCTGGGCCTCTCTGATCCCCGACCTCCCAGGTCCCCGAGGCTGGTCCCGCCCTACTGGTCAGGGAGACAGAGAGGGGCGCTGTCTGGCCTCCACGCTGGTCTCCTCTCTGGTGCCCAGGGCGGGGATGGGGGAGGCGCTGGGGCCAGAAATTTTGACAAATGGCCTCACACATATTAAACAAGAGAAATGACACTGCACAGCCCTGGCGAGGCCCCAAAAGCAAGGGATGAAAAATGGGGCTGATCCATCTTGCAGGCCTCGGTGACAAGAAGAAATGGATCAACCCTAATAGGGACCGCACCTTGGGCCCCAGCCTTAAATAAGTCAAATGAGAATGAGGCCAGCCCCAAGGGAACAGGAGCAGGGTGGGAGGCAACTTCTGGTGAAAGAAAGGTCCCCACGGTCGACACCAGCAGGCTCTGTTCTCGACACTGAGTGCTGGGGTGGGGAGCCAGGAGCTTCTAGAATCCTATTGCTACTTAAGGCTGTGGGACTCTGGGCCAGTGACCCAACCTTTTTGGGCCTTAGTTTTCACACATGCAACACGGGGGTTTTGCATGTGTTAAATTTCATAATGAAATCAGTAATATTAGAAGGGCTGCCATTTAAGAGCATGGGCCATGCATCAAACAGCATGCTACACACATCCACCACGTGTCCATGAATTACGTTCTCGGAGAGGCATAAAACAGAGGTTGGGAGTGTAGGCTCTGAGGCCAGACTGCCTGGGTTCAAATCCCGGCTCTGCCGCTCAGTGGCCATAGAGCCCGGACAGGTCACTTAAGTGCCCTGTGCCTCAGTGACCTCTCCACGAAGTCGTCACCACACGGCACTGTTGTGACGACACACCAGGCCTCGATCCAGGGCACAGACTATTACACACATGCTCACACTCACAACATCCATGCCTTTCCTTTTCTAGCTCAGGTGACTACCTTCCAGGTTCAAGAGCTCAGGCAAAAACTGCTAGAGGGAGGGAAGTGTAGGGTAAAAGGGGGCACCAGAGCCTTAGCTGTATCCCTGTGATCCTTCCACTTAAAAGGGATCGGGGAGGCTGTGGGAGGGTCAAGGTCTCCTGAAGGCACATGCCTTTACAAAGCAGGAACCAAAGAGAGAGTGGGAAGAGGTGAAATTAGCAAGGGCCCCCGCTGGTCCAAAAGGGGGTCTTTCTTAGGGCCATTCTGACCATCTTCCTCCAAAGTCTCTGTACCTCTGTCCCCCCTGCCCAGCACACTGTCTTACTCCCTCCTCCACATTTCGCCTGATCACACTCTTCGCAGAGGACCCATCCTGCCGGAAGCTGGGTCAGCAACCCTTCCTCTGTGCTCCCCCAGCAGCCTGGGAACCCCCATATCCACATTATAGCTTGTTTACTTGTCTCATTCACCTGTCGTGATGCTCTCTTCGTCACAGTGGTGTCCCCAGCACCTAGGAGAGTGGCTGTCCCTGAGTACGCAATCGGCAAATGCACATAAATGGACTGAGTGGATGGATAAATGGTCCCCAGCACCAGAAGCAGGCCTGCATACCCCATGGAATGGACAACTGTGGCTGCTGTCTTTCCAACATGCACTCCTTCTTCTGATAACCCTGCCTCACCCCTACTTTTCCACCAAGGAAGCTCCTCCTCCTCTCTCTGTCCAAGGGATTGATTGGGTGGGGCCAATCCCTCCCCCTGGACCTTGTGACTCAGGCCAGACCAATCAGAGCAGTCATGGCTTCTCAGGGTCTAAATCATCAGTCATGGGATGCACACGTGACTTAAGCTAATCCAGTGACAGCCACAACCAGGATTTGGCTGGAAATCTTGGAGAGAAGCCCCATCTCTCTGCTGGAATTGTCGCCTTTGTAAGATGGAAGCCTAGAGCTGGGCATGGTGGCCGTCTTTGCTTAGGGAAAAGCTGCTTTTCTGTTTTCTCTGTAAAGGGCCAGGCAGTGAATATTTTAGGCTCTGTGGGCCACTCAGCGTCTGTCACAGCTCTGCCCCTGGAGCGTGAAAGTGGCCACAAGACAACTCGTAAATGATGAGAGAGGGTCTGTCCCAAGAAAACTTTATTTACGAACACTGGAATTTAAATTTCATGTAATTTTCACATATCACAAGATGTTATTCTTCTCTTGGTTGATTTTCAAGCATCTAGACATGTAAGAACCATCCTTCGGTGGAGAGCTGCATAGAAGCAGGTGCTAGGCCAGATGTGGCCCATGGACCATAGTTTGCCAACCCCAGTCTAGGGTCTCAAAGTCCCTGCAGACTCTGGGCTACCCTTGCCTTCTTCTGCCCTTCCCCCCTCACCTGGGCTGAGCTGCCAAGTCCCAGCATGCAGGAGGGTCTCGTGTCTGGACGTCAGAGGCCACTTACCAGAAGGACCATCCGTAGTCCCAGGAGTGGGGTCTCCAGTCTTCAGGGCCGAGGCTCACGGTGACCTGGAACACCTGTGTGTACATCATGTGGGCTACCATTCCCAGGAGGCCTGTGGGGGGAGCAGAACAAGGGGTCAGGAAGCCAGGTGGGGCTCGGTCCACCTTTGTCCTGTGGGCCTGCCAGTGCTGCGGGACAGCATGGGAGGGGACGGGCTGTTGGCAGGGCCAGAGCGGGGAATCCAGAGTGGTGCTTTTCTAAGCCAGCCAAGGAGCTTGAGTTTGACCAAGAGGGAAAAGGGCAGGCATGGAGAAATTAAATAAGGGAGACCCAGAGTCAGATCTGCACAGACAGGCCAACGTTCCTTTTCCTTTTTTAAGTTTATTTATTTATTTTGAGAGAGACAGAGACATCACAAGTTGGGGACAGGCAGAGAAAGAGAAGAGAAAGAATCCCAAGCAGGCTCTGCACTGTCATCTCGGAGCCCGACACAGGGTTTTAACTCAAAAAACCGTGAGATCATGACCTGAGCCGAAACCAAGAGTCAGACACATAACCAACTGAGCCACCAGGAGCCCCAAACTTTTTCTGTTAAGTACCTGGTAAGTAGATATTTAGGCTATGTGGCCCATCCAGGCTCTGTTACAACTATTTCTCTACTGTTGTAGCACAAAAGAGCCATAGACAATAAATATATGAATGGATGAGTATGGCTTGTACCAATAAAACTTTATTTACAAAAATAGGCATTGAGCCAGATTTAGCCCGTGGGCTATAGTTTGCTGACACCTGTGTCAGGAGGTCATTTGGGAAAAGTAGCCTAGAGGGTATTTTTCAAACGGCTGGTCTTGATTCACTAGACTAGTGGGTCATGAAATCACCTTCATTGATTGCCACTATTGATTGCCAGCATTAGAAACAATGCCAACGACAACAAGAATGGAATGGAACGGAATGGAATGGAATAGAAAGATCTGATACCATCAAATGTAGTGGGAATGAATATGGTTTTGTAAGACTTTTCGGTTCTATCCATGTGTACGTGTGTGCAGTGACTGAAATGCTTTCTTCTGTGGCTCATGGTCAAAAATGGTTGAGCCTACTGGCTGAGGAACTTGGATTCCAAGGGATCTGACTGGGAGTCCTCTTCCCCATGTTTTCATCACGCAGCACTAGGCAAAACTTCACTCTCTGAGCTTCAAATCCTTGAACCCGAAGATGAGGATTGTGACAGCTAAGGCAAAGAGTAAGTGAAATGAGGCAAGGCAGCCTCGTGCTGGTGCCTAGTGGCATGTAATCATTATAGCTACGAGGATTGTTCCAGACCTGGGGATGTTTCTCTGTGTGGATCTGGAGCCCTCAGGAACTGAACCCTAAGACAGAGTGATACACTGCTGATGAAGAGGGAAGGGGTAGATAACAAGAAGAAAGGCAAGTAATCATGCTAGTGCACCTGTAATGTGCCAAGCACTCTGTATTATTACTTCTTAATTTTCATAACAACCCTCTGAAGTATCATGAAGTACCATGGTCAGGACTATGTACTATTGTTCAGGTTGCCCACTGCACATCTCCATAGGGCTCCATTCACAATACCGTCTCTGTGCATGTTCCCTCCCCAGAGTTGCCGCAGAACCGTGCCTACAAGGCTGTATATGGTAGCCCTGAATACAATTATTCCATTTCACAGGGGAGAAAGTAGACACCTGGAGTGGGAAAGTCTGTCCAAGGTCACAAAAGGAGTAAATGGTATACTTGTGACTGGTGCCCGTAGCCAAATGCCCTCAACTCCAGGGCTCTTCCCAAGCTGCCCCGTGCATGTCTGCCCTCCCCTGGTTGCCCGACCACCCTCCCTTTTTTCTTAAAGAGGAAGCAACACAAAGGATGGAGATGAGGACTGGGGAGATGGAGGGTTAGTAAAGACAGAAGTAAAGAGGGAGGGGGGCTTTGTGTCCTGGAAGCCAGCCTGGGGAATGGAGACAGGAGGCCATCCTGTGTTCCCACAGCGTGAAAATAAATGCTTCACAACTGGATGTCCAGAGGGAAAAGAAAAACCCTGATTTGTAGCGTCTGTCTGGTTCCGCAGTAGAACTCCAGCCAACATCAAGTGACCAATGTGAGGTCACAGAAAGCAGAACAGAGGAGAGGTGTGTGTGGTTGGCAGCAGCCTCACTCCAGTCACTGGACCCCAGGCCCAAAGGAGACTGAGCACTCTGAGGTCGTCTGTGCTCTGAGCCCGGGTCAGCCCCTCATGGACACTTCTTGCTGTTCTCTGACGGCAGATGAGGACTGGCGGGGAGCCCTCGAGTCAGGAAATCCCAGGGAGGAAATCCAGGCACCATGGCAGGTGCTGTGGCCTCCTCCTCAGGAGCCTCCTAAAAGCCCAGCATCCCCCCAGGCCGTCTCTGCCAGTCCCAAGGACATCCTAGATCATATCCTTACGTTGGGCCCTGGCAGGTGGTACCAAACTCCACTGGGCTATTCCCCCCATTCAACAGCACCCTCTCTGGTCCTCTCTGCCTTGGCTCAGTCTGTTGGAAAGAGATGAATGGTGATCCATATGGATATCTTCATTTTCTTGACATCATTCTGGGTGAACTTGCCAAGAGGTATCTGACTGATATAGCTTATTCTTTGGAACCGATGCATACATTTCCTTAATAATGAAGTACCATGTTTTCTTTACCTAGTCAATGGATGGTACTAGGTTTTCTCCCTCTCACCCCCATTTTTGGCTCTACAGGCAATGCTGCAATGAACACCTTTCTACAAGTCTTTTTGTGGATACAAGCAAGTATTGCTCCGGATGGGATGATGAGAATTGCTGGGTCATAAAGCATATGTGTTTTAAATCTGAGTCAAGGTTGGGGAATGGCTCTCCTGCACGGTAGCCCTATCATGTGCTTCTGCCAGCTGTCTGGGAGCACTTACCTAAATCTTCACCAACCCTGGAGATCCCATAACATGAAAGACTGTGCCCATCACATGAAGCAGAATGGCACCTCAACACTGTTGTAAATTTTATATTTCCCTCATATTAGTGAACTTGGGCATTTTTCACGTGTTTATTGACCATTCCTACCTCTGTCTGTATCCTTTGTCAATTTTTTCTTTTAAAAAAATTTTCCCTTTTACAGTTGGTAGGAATTCTTTATGTGTTCAGGATACTAATCCTTTCTGTCATGTAGACTACCTGAGAGTTTAGTGCTTTGTCTTTTCCATTGTACCAAACATCTTTTTGTTTTTTAATTAATAGACTTCACTTTTTAGAGCAGGTTTAGGGTCACAGAAAAAGTGAAGAGAAATTACGGAGAGTTTCCATGTGTCCCCGGTCGCCACCCCCACAATCTCCTGTATGATTAACGTCTTGCATAGCACGGTGCATTACAACTGATGGTCCATTATTATTAACTAAATCCTTAGTTTACATTAAGGTTCACTCTTCGTGTTGTACATTCTATGGGCTTTGATAAATATACAGTGACAGGTAACCACCATTACTGTGTCAAATCATTTCACAGCCTTAAAAGTTCCCCATGGCCCACCTTTTTCCTCCTCCCTCCCTCTCTGCCTCCCTGAACCCCTGGCCATCACTGACTGTTCACAGTCTCTGGAGGTTTGGCTTTTCCAGAATGTCATGTAGTTGGAATCACATAGCGGTACACAGCCCTCTCAGACTGGCTTCCGTCACTTAGCAATACGCATTCAAGGTTCCCCCGTGTCTCTTCGTGGCTTTTTAGTGCTGAATAACATTCCATCATCTGGACTCCTCCCAGGTCATTCACCTGTGGTCCATTTACCTATAGAAGAACGTCTTGGCTGCCTCCAAGTTTTGGCAATTATGAATAAAGCTGCTTTTGTGATACATTTTGATATTCAATAGAGTCAAATTTACCCGCCTTTTCCTTTGCAGTTTCACGAGCTGTGTCTACCTTTTGGAAAAGGAATGCCCATAAACGCATTGTCCTATATTTTTATATTAAGTCACCTAGAATTTATCTTGGCGAATGGTGTGAGTTAAGGATCGAAGTGTTTTTAATGAGTAGCTAATTGTCGTGAATCTTTAGAAAATGACCTGTCCTTTCCCCCAGTGATTTTATTTAAAAAAATTTTTTTAAGTTTATTTATTTATTTTGAGAGACAGAGAGAGCATGAGCAGGGAAGGGGCAGAGGAGAGAGGGAGAGACACAATCCCAAGCAGGCTCCACACAGTCAGCACTGAACTCCATGTGGGGCTCAATCTCACGAACCATGAGATCATGACCTGAGCCGAAATCAAGAGTCAGAACCTCAACTGACCGAGCCACCCAGGTGCCCCTCCCTGCTGATTTTCAATGACACTTTCATTCCAAGCTCCACCTATACATGAGTGTTTCCTGGTGTTGCTCTATTCTACTGATCTGTCTCTGTTCTTGTGTCAATGCCACACTTTTACCTCTTATGACTCACTGTAGAGTCTGTTAGCTGGTAGGAAAGACCCTCCCTCCTCACTTCCCAGTACTCATTCCCCCTGGAATTGCTGCCTTTCCCAGGAGGCTTGCACCTTTAGTGGGGTCCAGACCCCTCCCCTAACCCTTTCTGGGTTGGGGAGGGGCTCACTCTCCAAACTGTCAGTCGTTCTAATTTCTTGAGTTTCTTCTGCACTATGCCAGTCCAGATGCTCTTCCAGTTATGTGGCCTCTGGGTGTCTTGGTTTTCTCATCTATAAAATGGGGTTATTAGTAGACATAGGTAATTCCAACAAGCATCTACTAAAGGAAAGCATTCACGAGAATGACCACTCCCTCTATTAGGGTAGTGGGGACATGACGAAAACTCTTGGCTAGACCCAGAAGCCAGACCCAGCCTGTTGGCAGAACCATTTTCTAAATTGTTAGTTTGGAAAAGCAGTGATTTCTCCGTCGAATTCCATTTACTCCCAAATATGAAAGGTGGTGCTTTAAGAAAATTCAATAAATGAAAATTGTAATTCATTCAAAGATAGGGTGGTGAGTTTCTCTGATTGCATTTTGAAGAGTCTCTTTTAAAAACCTAACCCTGGCCCGTGTTTCTGGAAGCATGTCTGGTCTGCAAAGGGAAGTCCACGGCAGCATCTGTCCTACAAACCCTCCACAGAAGGCATTGTCTCCAACTCCTGAGAATTGGAAAGTGACTTTCTGCAGAGTTACTGCACCTCCTAAATTAGCATGAATGAGGCTTCCCAGCTCAGCTACCGCTGCTTCCTGGTGGGGCCCCGCACCAGGAAACGCACGGCTGTGCATCTCATTTTCCAACTCCTGACACTGTAAGTGGGGGGCCCTGACGCACACGGAGAGGCAGGTGTGACTCCTCCCAGCCCCTGGGGGACCCCAGAGAACGCTGGGAGTGATGCTGATCGCAGGGTCTGAGTGGACCTCAGAGCAGGAAGGGCTGCCGTGAGCCCCCTGACCCCAGCCCCCACTGCTCAGACTGAGGAAGGGAAGTCCAGAGGGGCTGGTGTGGGCCCAGAATGAAAATACGATGTCGAAGGGTCAGGACATTAAGCCCAGGGTAAAGCCAGGGTGAAACAAAATGAGCACCAGCTGTGTGACCTTGGGTAGGTGACCTCCCCGTTTCTGGGCCTCAGTTTCCTCAGCTAACACAGGGATAAGAACAGCTCCTACCTCGCAGACTCATCTGAGTATCCAGTGGCTTATACTTGTAAAGCACCTAGACCAGTGCTTGGCCTGTAGGAGGTCCTAGAGTGGTGTTTCTTGAATGAATGAATGAATGCTTGAGACCCACTGTCTAGGCCCTCTCGACTTTACACTCCTCCAGGGACCAGGCCCGTGGTCCCCAGCACACTGTTATACGTGTCGAATGAACAGATGACCACGGATGTCAAGGTGCTTGGGGGCAGGGCATTAGGCTGCCTGGTGGGAAGTCTCTGGCCTGGGGTGTGGGAATGAACCAGGGCAGGGCCGGATTTTGACAACGTTGGAGAACGAGTTGTCTATGTGAGCTAAGATCTGAGTCATCATTCATTTATTTATTATTAATTCAGTCAGTCAATGCATATTTACATAATGCTTTTCATATGCCAGGCATTGTTCCAGCACACGGGGACCACTGACATAGACAGACTGATGTCTTGCCCTTGAGGCCCAGACAACGAGCATGTGGGTTAACAAGAAACCGTCAGGTAGTGAAAAGTGCTGTGATGCATTATAAAGTAGGACAACATGACCGGAGAGATCCCAGGGGCCACTCAGACTAGGTGGTCAGGGAAGCCCTCTCTGGGGAGGTGACGTGTAAGCAAAGGCTTGAATGGGAGTCCGAGGCAGCCACAGGGAGGGCCGGGGAAGAGCACGCCAGAGGGAGAGGCCTGGCAAAGACTGAAGGCTGGAGCCCCACTTGTGGGGGGCAGGGAGAGGAGCCCCTGTGGAGGGGGACGGACAAGGTGTTTAGAGACGGGCCAGGAGGGTGGGCAGGGCCAACATCTCACGGGCCACAGTGGTGAGTCTGGCTTTTATTCTAAGTGTGACCAGAGCCAGCAGAGGGGGCCAAAGCAGGGGCCCAATTTAGGTTTACAGCACATGCTAGTTACTGGGTAAAGAGAGAGGATCGGGGAGAGGTGGGGAAGAGGGGTCCAGCTGGGAGGCTGTTGCAGGAGGCCTGCAATCTGGTCCCAAGTTGCCGGCAGCTCCCGGGCAGGTGCAAAGCTGCAGCCAATGGGACACGGGACGTGCTGAGGGGCGGGACACGGGGCTCATTGTCTGGGGTCTAGGATGACCTCCGGAGCTTCAGTTTGGGCAATGGGCAGACGCTCATGGCACCCACTGAGATGAAGGAGATAAAGGAAGGGAGACGTTGGGTTGGCTGGGATCCCACGTAGGCCATATTAGCTGGAAATGCCTATCTTAGATGCAAACAGAGAGAGCAAGTAAGTGGCTGGTGTGCAAGTCTGGGGTCCAGAAACAGTCCGAGCTGGGGGTTAAACGTATGAGTCATTGGCAGAGAGATTATATGGAGAGAAGGCCCCGGATAGAGCCAACAACAGGGTTGAAGGGGGTCGGGGGAGACAGCAGGAGTAAATCAGTGTGGCCTCACCAGGGCCGGGAGAAGCACTCAAGTCAAGAAGGAGGAAGCAGCCTGAGGTCAAAGATGAAAATAGAGAAGTGACTGTTGTATTTGCCACCACACAGGCCACTGGGGACAGGTGATCAGCTACGACAGGCTGATAAGAGGAGAAAGCAGTGAAATAATCCCAGGGAAGGTGTCGAACCCCGAGTAGAAGGTTCCTGCACTCACCCCAGGGGCGATCAGGTAGACTGGGGGACACTGATGATAGCAGGGCGACTTTGGGAGCTGGGCGGAGAGAAGGTAGAAGCTTCTACACAGGACAAACAGGCTGGAGGCAGCTTTCCTCCTTCCTGTCCCCCTAGCCGGGCAAGGCCATTGACTGAGAGTGAGCCAAGGGGTAAAACAGCCTTTTCCAGGAGTCAGGGAGCATGGACAGTGGTGGAAGTGCACGTGGCGTGGGGCAGTGCTGTGTGCATGCAGGTCCTGTGCTCAGGAGCATAAAGCGAGGTCAGGCTGCACAGCGACAGACGCGGACGCTGAGAGAGGACACGCAGGAGCACCAAGCCATGATGCCTCCCCGCAGGAGGGGCTGGGGTGGCCCCCGGCCCAGGCGGCCCCTCCCATGGAAATGGTCTCTGGTCCTGAGATGCCACCTGGGTCAGGATGCCCAACTGGATTCCAGGACCCATCTACATCTGACATGGCTCCTTTTTGCAGGGTTTGGATATAGTATGCTAATGGCATGCTCCGTTTAATGGAGATATCAAAGGAAGCCGCGGATTGATTAATTTATAAAAGAGTTTATTATTAAAGATGCTGTCTAAGTTATTACTCCAAAGGCTCGGAGAGCATTCGTGTCTAAATAAATACTCTTGTGTATGTGGGCACTGATCGGGATTTGCCAACATGCCATGCATGTCATGTCAGGATGTGACACAGAGGGGCTGGTGGGGACCTGGAGGAAGCGGAAACCCGATGACACAGGGCACGATGGCGGCAAAGGGTAACCCCCTGCTGGGGTGGCCTGACTTTCAGGTGATTGGTCCCTGGTCACTTATTGAGCACCTGCTGGGTGCCAGGCTCTCCTCCAGCTCTGGGGAACACACCAGGAGCAAGTGTTCAGGAGGGATAGGAAAAGCAGACAACCTGGGGACTGGCGTGTGCCACAGGGCAGCCAAGGGGGAAGGCCAGGGCCCCTGGGAAGGTCAGAGAAGAATGTCACTCAGAGAAGGTGACATCCAAGCTGAGAGCTGCAGGTTGGCAGGGAGCAAGGTGGGCCAGGCATCGGAACCAGCGCTGGCAAAGTCCACAGGCCAAGTGGCTTGGTGGGCTGGAAGGGCCGTTAGGCAGGGCACATGGGTGGGGGAGCTGCTGCTGGAGGAACAAACAAGACACTGACAAGTTCTGGAACCATCGGAGGGAGTTTGGGCTTTGTCCTGAGGGTAAATGGGCAGGGATCACCTAAGTGGAAGCAAGAAGGCAAAGACCAGACAAGACCCAGACGTGGTTTTGTAAGATCTCTATCTCTGGCTGGTGTGTAGAGAACAAGAAGGTGGGAGGCAAGGAGTTGGGAGAAAGCACAGCGGCACCCCAAGTGACAGGGACCAAGGACGTGGCCAGGCCAGGGCTGCTGAGATCAGGAGGTGGGCGAGCAGGTCACCAGGGTGGGTGGACACTTTGCTGAGATGGATGAATTCCCGGTCACCTGCAGGCACGGGGGAGCCCTGCCTCCGGAATGGGGGGACATGGGGGTAGCTGGGGGGGGCTGACCCAGTTAACATCGGCCCTGGAAAGAAAACTTGTGAGATTCTAAAGGCTGGTATTTCATGACACCCATCAGTGGGGCGGCAGATGGAAAAATAAATCTCTTATCTATACGTATCTAAAATATCCAGATGTTTGTCTTGACAGAGACCAAAGGCTGCTTCTGAATGTCCCACGAGCCCTTAGACCTGGGGAGGACCGTGTACAGTGTGTCCACGTGCACGGAGCACCAGGGCCAAGAAGCTGGAGCTGAGGCTATGTTTAAAGCTTGCCCAGAACTATTTTTAAAGAACAGGCTATTTTTAGATACTCTCCCGAGAACCCGAAGCCTTTCTTGGTAGCATATTTCAGGGTTTAAAAAGTTCCTCCTTACACATAACCTAAATCTTTCCAGCTCCAATTTAAGCTAATTTCTCGCTCTGCCCTCGAGGCCAAGGGGCTGAGCCGGTCGGCTTCTTCTCCAGAGGAACCTTTGGGAGCTTGGCAATGACCGAGTCGCCCCTCAACCGTGGCTGCCCAGTACTAGACCACTGCCATCGCTCTGCCCTTCCCACCAAGGTCTCCTCTCAGACCACTCGAGTCATTAGCATCACGTTTGTTTGGATGCTGCTCATTTCTCTATTTGCCTTTCAAAGTGACGTGACCCAAATCAGAAGTGGCATTTAATAGGGGGTCCTCCCATTTTAAGAAGTAGGTTTACTGAACGGCCACCAGCCCGGTCTA
>NC_043707.1:20360623-20372955 GCF_006229205.1 Suricata suricatta
GTGATGGGTCTGGGGCCCCCGCCTCACGCCTGGCCAGCCTTGAAAGCTCCTCTTCCATCTGCCCATCAAGTGAGCTGAAATGCAAATCCTATTCTTCTGGCCCGTTAGATTTTAAGTGCTCTGAGCTTCCACACTTCCCTGCGGTGACACTGCGATGCCATCCCATCAGTTTCACTGCCCAGGAAGCCGCCTGAGCGTCAGGAAAATGAGCTGAGCAGCTGCCTCTCTGCAAAGCCTCTGGAGAGCCCTCCCCTTCCCCAGGCGCTTTACAGTTTGCAAAGCATTCGACCATCCCATTCATCCCACGTCTCATGCTTTCCTTGGCTAATCCCAGGAAGGCTAGGCTTGGCTGTACCCGACCTGACAAATGAGTGAGTGAAGCTCAGAGAGGTAAAGCAATCCACCCAGGGTAACACAGGATGTGTGGGTCCAAGTCCACCCAACTCCAAGTCCAGATGTGTCGCCATTCCATCATAGCCTCCCCCATTCAACAAATGCTCAGTAAGCACTTGCTGTGTGCCAGGCTCCCTCCTGGTTCAGGAAACGAAGGTGGATCTAAGACAAACAAAGTCCCTACCGTCACAGAGCTGACATGCTTATGAAGAAAGATAGAAAACAAGCACATAAATAGAATTCAGAGTTTCACAAATGCTTTGAAGGAAATGAGGGCCTGAGGGGAAAGTGGTAGATAGTTTGGCCAAGGAGGATGGGGCTGGCCCTTCGGGACGGTGACATGGGAGACAGAGGCCTGGCACTCACGTGTGTTCTCAGGCTCAGGGCCGGGAGACTGAAGTGCGCTGTGAGGAGCAGGGGCTCGAGGACCAGGGGGCGGAGCACCGCCAGCCTCGCCTCCTCGGGATCCCAGCAGGCGTGTCGTTCCCGACCTCTGGCCCAGAGGCACTCACAGAGGGGCACGGATGCCCATTGGCTGCAGGGGCCTCCTGGCCCATCCCGCTCCTGGGACAGGAGCAAAGTCGGAGCCACACATGGCCAGGGGGCAGGAGGACAAAGCTAGGTGAGGGTGCAGAGGAGCCTGGAGTTGGGTGCTGTCCCCCTGGTCATACCCGGGGCTGAGAGCCTGTGCGGGGTTAGTGTCTAGGATTGCCTAAGTCAGCAAATCTCAGGACAGAGAGGGTGTTCGTGGAGGGCGGCAGGGAGGGGCTCCCAGCAGCCCAGGGAGTGTCACACGGCGTTACTGCCCGGCCTGCCCATGGCTGCCTTGGCTCCTGTCGGGCCTGGCTGAGACCTTCTGCTGGTCCCCTCCAGACTGCCTGTCTGTCTTCTGAGGAAGGCCCAGGGGTCAAGCTCCCAGCTCCCTGGTGAACAGGGCAGGGGCAGGAGCACAAGGCCCACAGACCTCAGACTACCAGGGCTCAAGGTTCAACTGAGTCTGTGAGCTGCTAAGGGGCAAGGGCGAGTGAGGGGGTGCTCAACACAGACCCCGGGCACAGCATACAGCAGGGGCTTCTCCAGCCAGCCTGCTGGCCCCAGCAAGGTTTGGGGGTGGGCTCTGCTCACCTTCCCCAGGCCTGGCCCAGGAGCAGCCCTGTGGGCCCCAGCCTGCCCCCCAAGCTGACAGACACCTTCCCCACCCATGCTCTTGGGAAGACACCTTCCCCATCGGCCCACTCCGGTGTCTCTCCCATCCCCAAATACCAGGTGGGCCTCTTCCCCCAGCCAGCAGACCAACCAGACACTGTCACATAAGCCGGACAGCGTGGCCTCCGGAGTCAGACTGCCTGCGTCCAAATCCCGCCTCCAACACTTACTGACGGGGTGACCTAGGGCAATTCTGTTACATGCTCTGTGCCTCAGTCTCCCCACCCAGGACAGGAATGAGCCATGGGTTCACAGAACAGTGCCTACAGCCATGTCACTGCCATCCAAGTGTGGGGGCTGCCCTGGTGGCTGCCGTGCCCCCCTCTTCCGCCTGACCACAGGACTCCTGCCACAGTGCTCCACCTGCTGGGCCAGATGTCCGTGGATGCGGACACATGTTGGACAGAGTCTGGAGTTCTCATCCTGGGGACCATGCTCTCCTACTGCTAGTTTCCCCCACACTCCCAACTCCCCGCCCCCACCACTCTCAGCTCGTTCCTCTCCCCCACCAGAGCACAGAACGGAGGGCCCTCTGGGTCCCAGGTCAGTGTGCAACACCCTGACACTGTATCTGCTTGGCCATGACTTGTCCCTGCAAAGGGGACTCAGGAATGACATGTGTGTCCTCAAGGAGAAGTATGGAGGGGAGCAAGTCACTGGGAAGCGGGGTGGCAATCTGAGAGACGAGCTGGCATGGGGCTCCCCCGGCAGACTCTGAGCAAGGAGGAAGGCCTTGTAGGGCCACGCCTGGGCTACATGGTGACTAGTATGAAGGATAAACTATTGCTCTCACTTTAAGAAAGAAGGAGATGGAGGCTCAGAAAGGTTAAGGACGTGTGAGGAAGGGCAAGTGGGCTGGCTCCAGAGTGGGCACCCCGGAATACTTCTCTGCTGCCCTCGAGGGGCCAGGCTCTCCAGATGAAGGATGCCAGCACCGCCCTCCCATGAGACCTGAGCCTCAGGAAAAGAGGTATGACTAAGCATGATGACAAGAAAAATGGGAATGTGGCCGGAAAGGAGGGGGGACGGAGAGCCATCAGTGACCCAGATGGTGACCCAGACCTTGCCTGTCTTGTCACTGGTTGTCTGTCATGTGGTCTCCGGCCTAGTGGGTCTCAGAGGCCCGCAGGCCCTGCCAGAACATGTAATGTCACGTGGACAGGGTATGGCGTGGTTCTATCCAGAGAGAGGAGGAGGAGGGCTGCTTTCAGCTGGCTTCTCTTCCCGGACTCCCGGCACACCTGCTGAGAGACACCACTGACCTTCAAGTCCCAGGTATTGGCCTGACAGCTGCCAGTCGCCCTTGGACAGCCCGCGAGGGCGCTGGGCTCAGGCACACCTGGTCTGAGTCTCGATTCTGCGAGTCCCCAGCTGTGTGTCCGTGAACAAACCGCCTCACATCTCCAAGCCGCTGTTTCCTCCTCTGGAGAGCAGAGGCCATACCAGTCACCTCCCCTCGTGCAGCCAATAGTGCCCGAGCGCCTACTGTGTCCCAGATGTTTTACTAAGTCTTGGGGACACCGTGGAGAGCAAGATTGAGTCACTGTCCACCTGGAGTGGACGGGCAAGTGGGGGCAACAGACAGTAAAGATGCAATTTCAAGGAAGAAACGGAGTGAGGAGAGAGGGTGGCTGGAGGAAGGTGCTTCAGATGAGGTCATCGGGGAAGGCCTGAGAGGAGGCTTTAAACCGAAACCTGAAGAATAAAGAGGTGTTGGTCATGGAAAAGCCTGGATCAGTCCCAAAAAGAGGGAACCAAAATTGCCAAGGCCTTTGGATGGGGAGAAGGGGTCCGTGTGGCTGAAGCCTGTGAAGAAGTGGGGGGTGGGATTCAGGAAGGTGGGGAAGGACCAGTTTGGAAAGGGGGTGGGGCTTTTTCAGAGCACAACAGGAAGCCACTAGAAGCTTTTAAGTATGCAAGTGACACTTCCCCCATTTGGTCATATTATGCATAAAGGCAGAATACACAGAGCATGCTGGGTAAATCTTGGCTGACTCGTGTGTGGTCTCCACCCCAGAGGGTCTCAGACCCCAGACCTTGCCAGGCCTTGTAAATATCATGCGGATCGCATGTGACTCAGATTTATGTGTGTGTGGGGGGGGTGCGGGGCACAAGGGGGCCTCGGCCTCTCCTTCCAGGCCGGGCGTTCTCCGTGCTCTGTCCTCTGGCAGACTCTGCCAGCCGGCCACCTTCTCAGAGATAAATGGTGGGCAAGCACAAACTCAACTCATTGTCTCAGAAGAGCCTTCAGGGAATTTCCAGCACCCGGGAAAAGCACACAGAAGATATCGTTTGTGAGAAGAGTTTTCCAGGCGCAGAGAATTTCCATCAAGGGGAAGTGCCCTCCGAGGGGCTCTTAGGCTCCCCAGCCATCTGTGGCGGCAGAGGCTGTCTGGAGGGAGGGGCGGGATGGAGGGAAGACGGGAGCCTGGGGAGACAGCACAAACCTTTAATGTGAAACAGCCAGGAGAGGACACCAGGGCAGGGCAGGGACCTGTGAGGCCAAAGGTGTGAAGGACCCTCAGAGGAGGCTGGCAGGAAGGTTGGCTCTTCGGAGGGGAATTTGGCAATGGCTGCCCAAACTGAAAATGCAGCTTCCTTTCGACCCAGCAAGTCCACCCTTGGGAATTTGCCCTCAGACATACTTGCATCTGTACACAAGGATATTCACTGCAGTAGAGGGTTGAAAACACCCTAAAAGTCCCCCAGCCAGGGACTGACAGATTAAGTGATGGCAAGAGAAATCGATGCCTCCACCCCTGCGCGGACCTCCTCTACCTCTTCCCTTCTCTCACTGCTCTCCAGCCACTCTGGCCTCCTTGTCTTCCCTTCAATGTGCCAGGCACAGGCCTACCTCAGGGCCTTTGCACTTGCAGCCCCTCTACCTGAGCCATTCTCCCCTCGAATCTCCTGTGCTAGGCAGCTTCAAAGATGGCCTGGTATGATCTCTGCCTCATTGTGGAACCATTATGGAATCCCTTCCTGTAGTGTACGGGCTGGATTACGGACGGAAGGCAGATGCGATGGAATGTCGCCTCTGACGGTAGGTGTGAAAAAAACACCATGGCTTCCATCTTGGGCTCTCTCTCGCCTTCTTCTTAGCATGCATTCTCTTTCTCTTTCTCGGATCACTTGTACTGGGGGAAGCAGGCTGCCCTGTCACAAGAGCCCTTGGGAGAGGCCAGCCTGTGAGGAACAGAAGCTTCCTTGACTACAAGCATGGGCTTGTCCGTGGATGCACGGGCCCCAAGCAAGTGCCGAGGTGACCGCAGCCCTGGCCACAGCTGGACCACGGCTCATGAGAGACTTGGGCCAGAGCTTTCACCTCATCTGTGCCTTGATCCCTGACCCACACGGCTGCTAAGTTTTGGGGTAATTGGTTGTACAGCAATAACGAATTCAATTTCCTTCTCAAATGTTTCTGCTCAAGTGTCTCTTTACCACAATGGCCTCCGCTAATCACAGCTGTTCTTCATAGTATCCATCACACCGAACACGTTATCTGTATGCTTACATATATGTATTTGTATACTTGCATATGTTATATATCTCTTCCCACTAGCACAGCAGCTCCTTGGAGCAGAAATGGTGTCATATTTTTGGTAATATTTATTTTTGAAAGAGAGAGCGTGCACACTAATGGGAGATGGGCAGAGGGAGAGGGAAATGGAGGATCCAAAGTGGGCTTTCACCGGCAGCACAGAGCCCAATGCAGGGCTCGAACCCAGAAGCTGTTGAGATCATAACCTGAGCCACAGTCACACTTAACTGACTGAGCCACCCAGGCGCCCCAAAACAGTGTGGAGCCTGCTTGGGTATTCTCTCTCTCTTCTCTCTCTAAAAAAATGCTTAAAAAGTTCAGAAGAATCATCCACAGGCCTCTTTGGCTTTATACCTTGCTGGAAAGTGTTACCTGCCCCGGCGCCTCCTGGGATCCAAGCCCTGGCTATTTCGTCTGCTTGACTGGGCTTCTCGGTCCCTGGGGGATTCAGAAGCTGCCGCAGGGTGGGGGTGGAGGTGCAAGTGGCCCCACTGGATAAACATGAAGAGCGAGGCTTGGACACACCATCCCCCCACCCCCACTTGGGCTCTAGCCACAGGCAGCAAATGTACTTTCATAGTACATCTCGATGACTCTCTGCTTCTGGGCATCTCATACACATCCTCCCCTCTCTGCATCTGGCCTGGTCTGTGCCCCTCTCCCCTCTTACATGAACTATATACTCCCCACTGTAGTGCTAAATCGCAGCTACTTGAAAATCCCAGACTGCCATGATATTATCAGTTCTGTTACAGTCATCACCCTGACAGCTCTACCAGGCACTATGCTAAGTGCTCAGCCCATGCTCACTGCTTAAAATCCTCACAAGCCCCCATGTGGTAGGTGGGACTCTTACGATACTTGGGGGGAGGGGTAATTAAGGCTCAGGGAAGATAGAGAACTTGACCCAAAGACACACAGCTGGTGGTGAGGCCAGAATCTGCACCCAGGCAGCCTGCCCTTCATCCACACACACTGTGGCTCCTCACCTTCACTTCTCCCTACCTGCAATGGAGCGCTTTTCAGGGAGTCTGCAGCCTCCACCCTAAGAATGAGCTCAGGCTGATAAATGGAGCCCATGTGCAGCCTCCCTCCATTCTTATTGGTGGCCCGCCCTGACCCAGGGGCAAGTGGACAGCTGCTGATTTGAAGGTTTTGATGTCCCCCCTCTGCGTGCCACTGCCACACACAGGCACCCTCTTAGGTCACTGTGAGGCAGGTTCTGTCACACTTCTCTCCTGAACAAGCGTTTATGAAGGCCAGCTTTGTGCAAGGTGCTAGGGATACAGGAATGACAAGACAGACCCAATCTTGTCCGAAAGCTCACCCCCTAGCAAGGAGAGTGCCTGGAACATTCGTGCCATGGAGGGAGTCCCTGGAAATAGAGGGTGGGCCTGGCTCCCACCCAGATCAGTCAGGGACGGTGCAGACTAGTGAGCCCTGCCCCAACGAGTTGTCCCAGGAGTCCCTCAAAGTCTCCTCCCCTCCAGGTAAGGGAGAAAGCCAGTCCCGACACAAAATCCTTACCCCCCTGCTCCGCATCCTCCCCCCACCAGGTGTAAAAGACTCCAGAGCACAGCCTTTTCTTCCATAAAGGGGCTTTGGGCTCAGTTTCCCCACTTAGTTCCCCACCCAACCCACTTCCCTGGGTTTACATCACCTGCCTGTACAGTCCTCGGCTGGCTGAAGTCCTGACCACTGGGGAGAGGCCCAAGCAGGCTCCTTCTAAGGATCCCCAACTGCCCAGACAACTGACTTGGTTTCTCCCTAAGGCCACGCCCCCTGCCCTTCCTGGCCCCCCCCCCCCAGGCCCTACCCCTTCCTGAACACCCCAGGCCCTGACCCTTCCTGGCTGCACCCCAGGTCCCACCCCTTCCTGACCACACCCCCAGGCCCTACCCTTTCCTGAACACCCCAGGTCCCGCCCCTTCTTGCCCACACCTCCAGGACACCTTCCTGGCCATGTCCTTCAGAGTCCCGCCTTCCCTTGGGACAGTGCCTGGGCATCCCCGAGTTTCCCCTGAGACCAGGCCCTTGAGCACCCAGCATCCCTTGCTATGGGCATCCCCGAGTTTCCCCTGAGACCAGGCCCTCGAGCACCCAGCATCCCTTGCTATACCCACTCCACTACGTCGTTTAAAACTTCTAGAACTGAGAAGTTCCAGGACTGTGGGTTTACTTCCAGTTTTTATTAAACTTATTAAAATTCTCACCACCTCCTATCCCCCAAAGCCCAATTTCTGCCTGGCCCTGTGCCTGGGGCCAGACTCATTTGTATGAAAGGCCCAGTGGCCTGCATACTCCCCCAACCCGTGCTTCCAAGAGCATGCAGAAGATGTGGCAGAATTTCAATCACAACCACCAGCCTCGGCAAGGCCAAGGACACAGCCTGCCGCCTCAGCCCTACGTCCTGAAGACGCGCTGGCTACTCCCAGCTAACAGATCCTAGTTCCTTCCCATCTAGAATCTTCAGACCGTTCTGCAGGCCCTGACTTGCTTCTAACATTCCCACTCAGTCACTCAACAAATATTTATTAAGCGTCCTCTATCTGCAAAGCATTGGACCAGCCGCTAGCAATACAGCTGTGGATACGGCATGGCCATTCCCTCAAGGCTAATGAGGAGGAGGACATAAATAGAGAAGTAAAATCAATTATTACAAATACTAAAATAGAAAGACATAAGCTGTATCTAAAACTGGCAGCCCATGGGCTGAATCCAACCTGCAGATGTTGGCTAGAGCTGTAAAAAAATGGATTTTTTTTTTGCCAACATTTAAAAATCTGGAGGACTTCCATGAAAATATGGGAGTTTTGGCTTCCCTTGTAAAAATAGGAAACTCTGGCGACAATGGGTCCACGCTTCCCCCGGCGACCCTCAGCAGTCTGATCGGACCTGGGCCATTTAGTTGGGGCTTGTCACCGAGCCTCGGGGCCCCGCCGGGCCCATGTCTCCCTGTCCCCTGCCTGTGCTATCCCTGCAGTGGCCCTGCTGCCTCAATCATCTTTCCTCCCAGGCCGCTGAAGCCATTCACCTTTTCGACCCCTGAAAGGGACCCAAGGGACAGCAAGGTCCGCTATGCCTGGGCATGGGGGAAGGCCTCGAAAAGGAGGGGGGCTTTGAGCTGGGTCTGGTAAGGTCAGCATGTGTTCACTGAGAAGGGCCAGCGGAAGGGGGGTGAAGAAGGAGACTGGCAGCGGGAAAGGCCCAAGGAAGGGCACCGAGGGGCAGAGCAGTACCTTCTGGGCCTCCCGGTGCTGCCGAGTTTGGCACTGCCTGCTCTCATGGGGCCCCGAACTCAGGACTGTTCCGGTCCTGCTTCTGATCTGCTGGGACCCGCCACAGACAGGTGGAATAAAGGTACAGGTGAGCATGGGCCAAGGGGCTTAGGGGACACAGAAGGGACAGGTTTCTAGGGCACCTGGATGGTTCAGTCGGGTAAGTGTCCTACTCTTGATTTCGGCTTGGGTTGTGATCTCAAGGTTTGTGAGATCAAGCCCCGTGTTGGGTTCCATACTGTAAGCATGAAGCCTGCTTGGGATTCTCTCTCCCTCTCTCTCTGCCCCTCCTGCACTCATGTGCATGGGCACATGCACATGTGCTCTCTCTCAAAATAAATAAACTTAAGAAAAAAAAAAAGGACAGGTTTCCAACTGCATCACCTCTAAGGCACCTTCTAACTCCAATAACTGGAATATTTTTTTTAATGTTTAATAATTTTTGAGAGAGGGAGACACAGAACCCAAAGCAGGCTCCAGGCTCTGAGCTGGCAGCACAGACTCCAATGCGGGGCTCAGATCATGACCTGAGCCGAAGTTTGACACTTAACCAACTGAGCCACCCAGGCACCCGTGGAATTTTTTTTAAGATTCTTATTCTGAAATAATGATTGATTCATAGGAGATTGCACAGAAATATGCAAGAATGTTTCACACACCCTTCCCCCACCATTAACACACAGCCCATATGCTCCTAGGGCACAACAGCAAACTCAAGGAGTTGCCCTTGACCCAATCCATAGAGTTGATTCCGATTTCACTAGTTATGCAAGCACCTGAACCAAGATACTCGACTGCACCATCACAAGACCCCCCGTTGTCACCCCTTGACAGTCACACCCATCAGCTTGCCACTCCTAATCCCTGGCATCCACTCATCTGTCCCCTGTGTCTATAATTATGTTATTGCACAGACATTACATAAATGGAACCACGCAGTATGAAGCCTCAGAGATTGGCTCTTTCCTGCTTAGCTTAATACCCTTTAGATCTATCCAAGTTGCTGTACATGATCAGCAATCAGTTCCTTTTTAAAATATATATATATACTATTGAAGTAGGGTTGGCACACCATGTTGTATTTATTTCAGGTGGATGCCACAGTGATTGGGCAACTCCATACATTACTCGTGTTCACCGTGCTGAGTGTCATCAGAAGCTACCACCTGACGGCGTTGCTGACTGTATTCCCTATGCTGTGCTTTTCACCATTACCCCACCGACTTGTTTTATAACTACAAGTTTGTGCCTCTTAATCTCCGTCACCTATTTTGCCCATACCCTCATCCACCTCCCCTCTGGCAACTGCCAGCATGTTCTCTGTATTTAAGAGTCTTTTTTGCGTGTGTATTCATTTCTTTTTTTTTAATCTCATGTTAGTGAAATCATAGGGCATTTGTCTTTCTCCGCCTGACTTATTCACTTATTCTGTCGAGGTCCATCCGCATTACAAGTGGCGAGATCTCATTCCTTTTTCATGGCTGAGTAACAGTCCATGGCATCTATACACCACATCTTTATCCGCACATCTAAGCTTCCATATCTTGGCTATTGTAAATAATGCTGCCGTAAACATCGGGGTGCATATACCTCTTCAAAGGAGTGGCTTTTTTCTTTAGGTAAATCCCAGTAGTGGAATTACTGGATTGTAGGGTAATTCTACTTTTAATTTTGTGAGGAAGCTCCATGGGCTTTTCCAGAGTGGCTCTACCAGTCTGCACTCCCACCCACAGTGCACAGTGCACTCCCCTTGCCTCCACATCCTCACCAACACGTGTTATTTCTAGCAGTCGGTTGGTTCCTTTTTGCTGCTAAGTACTAGTCCATGGCATGGATATACCACAGTTTATTTAGTTACTCAACCGCAGAAGGACATTTGGTTAGTTTCCAGTGTGGGGCTCTTACAAAGAAAGCTGCTATGAACATGCATGTGCAACTCCTACGTGAATAGGAGTCTTCCTTTTTCAGAGACAAGTGCCCAAGAATGCAACTGCTGAGTCCATTTTTACTTTTGAGAAGGAACTGCCGAAGTATTTCCCAGAGAGGCGGTAGCATTTCCCATTCCTACCAGCAATGTCGGGGCGATAAACTTTCTTGGTGACTGGAATTTTATTTAAAAACAAAAATCTATAGTGCTCATTGGGGCTCAGTTTTTCTGCAGTCTCCGTCTTTCTGAGCAACCCCAGGATGAGGACCCCCTCCCCCACCCCCATCCTTGGCAGCCTGTCTACCCTTCGGCGGCCTCCTGGCAATAAGCCCAGGCCCAGGCCCTGCTCGGATCTGCAGCCCTGGATCTAGCACAGACAAGGGGCTCGGAGTTGCTCCGTGGAAGCAAATTAAATCACAAGGGTCAACCAGTGAAGGCGGCGAAGACCCACAGCCAGCCAATCAGAGGAGGGTGGGTGCCAGCACCCCAGGTTCGCAGGGTGCAGACTCCAGCAACATACTAAACTCCGAAGGCCCCCATCAAGACCCAAAATCAAGAGTCACATGATCAACGAACTGAGCCAACCAGACACCCACTTATGATATTCTTAATTATAGTTTCTTTCCCTACTTCCCTTTATTGTAAGAATACAGTATTTTTTTAAAAAATTTTTTTGAAGGTTCACTCCAGCTTGAGAGACAGAGAGACAGGGCATGAGCAGGGGATGGGCACAGAGAGAGAGGGAGACGCAGAATCCGAAGCGACTCCGGGATCTGAGCTGTCAGCACAGAGCTGGATTCGGGGCTCGAACTCACAAACTATGAGAGCATGATCTGAGCCAAAGTCGATCACTTAACCGACTGAGCCACCCAGGCGCCCCAAGAATACAGTTTTAATACATACACGAAATACACGTTAATCGATTCTTCATGTTGTCAGTACAGCTTCTGGGCAACAGTAAGCTATTAATAGTTAAGTTTGGGGAAAGTTAAAAGCTATTCATGGATTTTTGACTGCATGGGGCGCCAGCACCCTTAACCCCCATGCTGTTCAAGGGTCGCCTGTACATGCAAAAAACTCCAACTCTTTTTATAAAAAAGCACAGATGTACATAGAATACATAAACACATATGTAGTACAGCTGTGGAGTGAAAATCTCATGGAGGAAGGGGAATTAGGAAGAAAAACTTCTACCAAGGCTCTCCGGAGAGCAGGAATGAGAACAAGGTTGAGAAACACTTTCCTGGAGGCACATCCTGGCCCCTCCGCCTGTGAGTCAAAGGGAGGAGGTCGCCCTGACTGGCAGAGGAGCAGAGCAGGACCTTCCAAAAAGGACCTCCTGCCCATCTCACTCCCCTGATCTAGAACTGTCAGTGGCTCCCACTGCCTCTAGAGGGAAGTCTGAATTGCCAAGCATGCTGCCTCTTCAGTGGCATCCGCCCCACCTCTGCACCCCCCAGGCTCAAGTTCAACGCCAAAGCTGCAGGTGACCTATGGATTCACCCTGTCGTGCCTCCTTGCCTTTGCACCTGCTGCTCCTTCTGCCTGAAATGCCTTCCCCCACTCTTTACCAAGCTTTGTTCAAGGGACAATCAACTCGCCCCCTCTGCGGAGGCCCCTTCACCTTCCCAAGAGCGCTGGATGCCTGCAATGTTCTTCAAGCCTGCGTGCCAGCCTTTAACACACTGCCACTGAGCTGGGTCCTAGACGGTTCCTCCGACCCGGCCCTGGGTTCCCCGGGGCTGCATCTGACTCACCTGCAGCATCGCACAGGCATCTCAAGTCCGCACATCTCAGATCTGAGCCCCGGAGTCCCGCCCCTGTGCCCGTCCCCATCCCTCCTCCGGTCCTCCCCATCCTTCACCCCTCCCCCGCCCTCATCTCCCTCCCCATCCTTCACCCCTAACCCTCACCTCCTCTCCATCCTTACCTCCCTCCCCTCCCCACCCTCATCTCCCTCCCCATCCTTCACCCCAACCCTCACCCC
>NC_043707.1:20373055-20417032 GCF_006229205.1 Suricata suricatta
TCTCTATCCCTCATCCCCTCCCCCTCCCCACCCTCATCTCCTACCCCTTCTCCACTCATCCCCACCCCCTCATCCCTGCTCCCCGATCTCCAGCCCCACTCATCCCTCCTGAGTGTGCTCCATCAGCACATCCTGCGGGTTCTGCCTTGCCAACACCTCCAGTGGCCAACCACCTGTCACACCTCCACCATTGCCGCTTTGGTCTAAGCCACCTGCGTCTCTCACCTGGACCCTCCTGGGAGCCTCCTCACATCTTCGTTGCTTAAAGCCCTCAGGGGTTCCCCACTACACCCCACCATGGCAAGCCCCCACGTCTGCTAGCCTGGGATCCTCAGACAGCCACTTCCCCACCGGCACAGTCCCTGCCGGCCACCCCAGGCTGCACCTCCCCTGAACCTGCCCTGCTGTGAACCCTTCACTGGCTTCCTCCCCAACATCCTGGGGAGCAAACAGAGGCCCTGCACCCGCAGCCTCTGCTCTCGCCTCTGCCTCCGCTTGCTCTCCAGGCTCCTCCCATGGCCACCTGGTCAGGGATTGTCCACCCTGAGAACATCCTCCTGGCCGGGGCCGCCTCCTTGCTGCCCTCCTGCCTGGATCACGCTCTCCAACCCCCTTCACCCCACCGCCCCTCGGCCACCGGCTGACCACCCCCATCCTTTAGGCTTCAAGAGGGCACACCCCCATCTGGGCAAGGTCCCCGGTGACAGCGTTGGGCCTTCCTCTTCATCTCAGTGGCTCCCTCACTAGACACAAGCCCCTAGGACTGAGAGCCTGTGGGGTTCTCCCCGCACCTGGTCCTGAAGGGAGACTTGAAGACTGTGGAAGGAAGAAAGGGAGGGAGGGACGGACAGAGGACGGAGGGAGGCAAAATGGAGGAGGAATGGATGCTGCCAGTCCAGTGGTCCAGTCCCTGTGTGTCTCTCTGTCTTTGTCACCCTCACGGGCAAGGGCTTTCCCACCTTTCCGCCCATCTTTTAAGGCTTAACTTGATGTGAGTGCCTTTCCCAGTTTCAGTGGGAGACCCACTGGCCCCCAGGGGAAAGGCTGGCTGTCAGGGCCCACCTCCCCCAGCTCCCAATCGGGGACCCTGCACTCTGCTCCCCACTGCCCCCTGCCACCTGCAGTCACACGGAAAACAAAGCCTGGATGTCAAAATACATTTAAAACCGAAGTCCCGTGGCCCCAGGAAGTGGGGAGAAGCCAAGGGGAAAGGAAGGAGCCGGCACTGGGGCAGGTGGCTGGGTGGCTCCTGCCTCAGGAAACGGGAGGGCAAGATGTCCACTCTTTTAAGGACTCAGGACGCACACGTGGAGCAATGGGAAGTGACCCACAGACAGGGCAGGCAGCCAGGGCGCCCAGCCGCCTACCCTCGGCCCCATGCCCCAGACCCAGTCCCCACCGTCGTGCATCCGGACCCCCGTTCTCACCCGACACCCCAGCCCTGTTGGACAAGCAAGTCCTCAGCACACGCCGCACATCCACCCGCTCCCCTGGGTGATTTCCTTTCATCGCTCAAAATCATCCTGGCGCTGGACGCAGGGGCCCGGAGACCATAGGTGACTTTACCCAGGCCAAGCAGCGTCAATGTGGCTGGTTCCTGGTTCCAGGGTCTCCGCTTGCTCTACATGCTGCCACCCCAAAGGCTCAAGCACCAGCAGCCTCCCTCCGAGGGTCTAGTCTGAGGACGCACGGAAAGGGCCAGGCTCTCAGGACGCCACAGTGAAGGGGACAGACAAGACCCCGCTCTCATGGAGCCCCCTGGGCTGGGAGTGGTTCTCAAGCAGGCAGGATTTCGTCTGGAGACGCTGTGGCTGTCATGACTTGGGGGACTGGGGGGCTACCATGGGACAGCCTCCCTCCCCCTACAATCAAGAATGATCTGGCACAAAATGTTGGGCCATGGTCAAGAAATCCAGACTGGAGAGAAGGGCGGGGGTGGCAGACAAGCAAACAAATGGGTATAGAAGGTCTTGTATCCACTCAACAGACGTTCCCGGGGTATGTGGCACTGTTGGAAAGCTGTGAGCCATTAGGAGAAACAACACAGGAGGGCATGGATAGCAACGGGGGGAGACGGGGAGGACCCCCTAAGGAGGTGACCTTTGTGAGGGGCCTGAAGGAGTGAGGCAGCGAGCCCCCCCCCCCCCTGTGGGGAGCAGCCAGGAGGGACTGGAATGCAGGAGCGGAGTCAGAGAGGAAGGGCGAAGGCCACACTTTGGAGTCAGGGAAAGGAGTCTGGATCCGACTCTGTGAATGTAACCTTTGATAAATACCAACCCAAACGGCAGAAACAGACTTCTTTTTAATCCTGAAAATGTTCAAATTAGGCTAAGTGAGGAGAGACTTCTATATATTTTTATATCTCTAAAGGGGCTGGGACTCGATCACAAGGAGAGCTATACATCGGATGAGTGTTAACCCCGGGCGCACTGCGGTATGCCAATTGATCTTTAGGCAAATGAATGTGGCTGGATGATATTTTAAGATGTCAATTTGGGTCCCTACCCCCCATTTTTTAAAATGTTTGTATTTATTTTTGGGAGAGAGACAGACACACAGACAGGGCATGAGCAAAGGAGGGGCAGAGATAGGGAGACAAAGAATCCGAAGCAGGCTCCAGGCTCTGTGCTGATGTGGGGCTCGAACCCACAAACTCTTGGCCGATGTGGGACGCTTAAATGACAGAGCCCCCAGTGCCCTTAGGTTTTTCCTCTTTTATTCCAGCCTTTAATCCCCTTTCCCGTCATTCAGAGGCTCTGAACTTCCTTGTCCCAAGGTTTGGCAGGAAAGGGGCAAGAAAAAGCCATCGGCAAATCCCTCCGTTCCTGGCTTTCATTTTCAGAAGCCTTAATTTACCGAGCAGATTAGGTCAGGGGCCTCTGAGTGGGGAGGTGGGAGAGAGGGAGCTGTTTTTATAACAGTCCTCACTAAAAACAGTTGGATTGGGCAGGGGGAGGATGGAGAGGGAGACACAGGTCTTCTGTGCTACTCTGTTGGCCGGTGCATTTAAAACATTTTGAATTAAAAAGTTAAACACAGCGTTACCACATGACCCAACCTTTCCTCCCCTAGAAAAACACGCGTCCCCACAAACATCTGTACGTGAATATTCACGGCATCATATCGGAGGATGCTCAGAGCTGGCCAGAAAGTGGAAACAGCGCACAGGGCCACCCACTCATAAGTGGGGAAGTGCGACGGTATGTCTGTGCCGTGGAGTGTTATAAAGTAACAGTAAAAAGGAGCGGAGTGCCACCACCCCGGCACAGCGCAGATGCACCGTGCTGACCTCACGCCAAGCGAAAGAAGCAGTCATAAGAGACCACATATCTTACGATGTCATCGATACAGAGTGTCTGGGAGACGCACATCTGTGGAGATAGAAAGTAAATGAGTGCCCCTGGGGTGGGGCACGTGGAGGCAGTAAGAAGTGTTAGTGGGTACAGGGTTTCTTTTGGGGGCAATGAAACAGTTTTACAACTGGATTATGGTGATGGTCGTGGAAAACCGTTAGACTGTACCCCTTACACAGATGCACTCCATGATACGCAAATCATGCCTCCATAAAGCTAATTCTAGAAACAACTGAATTAAACATCTGATTTTCTCATAAAAACCCAGATTGGGGGCTTTCCTTGAAGGCCAGGCATATTTCTCCATGGTAACCACGGGCTGCTGACGGGGCGAGCCCCCCTGTTTGCCACGGTCCTCACAGACGCTGCTGCCTGACATCCAGCTGGCTTTACCTATTGGTGTCACCCACACTGTCCCTGGGGGACCTGGATTCGGGCCCTCTGATCTGGAGTGATAAGACCACAGGGGCTGACAGTGTCAGCCTCGCTCTCCCTTCTGCCATCTGGCCCTGGCAACAGAGAGCCCCGGGGACCCGATGGGACGCTGTGCCCGGGGCAGCGACGGCGGCCGGCATGGATCGTGCAGTAGTGGAGCACAAGGAACGGCACTGACCAGCCCTGTGCCTCAGTTTTCTCAACTGTAAAATGGGACATAATCATAGCACCTGACATCACAGCGTCCTGCTGAGACAATGTGTTTAGAAGGTGCTGAGCACACCGCAGACACTCGCCAAATGGTCGCCACTGAGCCCATACTTTCCTGTCCATGATGTCAGATTCTCTGAAATCCAAAAGCTTCCTTGTCACTCATTTTGGACACAGAAATCTGACTTGGCCTGAACTCACTCAGCACGAAGGCCTGACCTGAATGGATGTGAAGCCTGGCTAATCAGAGTATTGCTTTCTCTGGCATGGAGTTCAGGGATGAGTCTATGAACCTAGTTGGTCCAGTCACAATCCTCCTTGAAGTTTTCTGGGAGCTATGGAAGAGGAGCTCTCCCTACCTCCGGAATCTTACGTGAGCCTGGAGCTTCTTGGGATCATTTCTCTCCACATGGACAAAGCCCATCTGAGAACAAAGTCAGGAGAAAACGGAGTTTGGAGATATAGATTCCTGATGATATGATCACCTGGATGCAGCCATGCCTGAAGCTCAGCCACTTGGTATTTTTTCAATTACATGAATCCATAGGGTTCTATCACTCTCTTTTTCCTGTTAGCTAATATAATTGGGTTCTTGTCACTTGCCATCAAAAGAATCCTTAATAATATGGAAATACTCATTTCTCTTAGACCCTCTGCATTTTTAGATGCAAAAACACACAAAAGTACTTGCTTTCTAGGTTATGGGCAAGAGACCCAGTCTGACCAGAGCAGGGAGACTGAACAGACGGGGTTATTAATGTAGGATTCTTTTTTAGCCCAAGAATTATCAAGAAACTCATCCTAAAATAATAAGTGACAGTTTACGGTAAGAAGTTACAAATCACCACACCAAGAGAAGCTCTAAGGTCCCCAAACCTCTGTCCGAAACACATCGTGGTCTCCACCTCGCAGGCCGTGGAGTTCCTTGCTTTTCAATTCATACCTCACTCTGAAAACGGCTCCTGAAACCCAATTCCCAGCAGCAAACCTCACCTTGGTCGTTTTTTGTTTTATTGCCAAATTTCCTTTCCTTATTACTTAACAAAATGTTCCTATGGACTTCTGCACGAGGTCTGATTATTTCCCAGAATTGGTCACATTTCTTTTTGAGCCGCTGCAGTTTTTACCAAGAGCCCACAGTGAGCTGGACTGTGCAGGGACTTTCCAAATGACTCTTGTGTTTTTCCGAAGTGGATCCGTCTTGTTTCTCAGAGGACTTGGGGAAGAACAGGACATCCTCCAGCCGGCTCGCACATCCCTTCTGGGATGGAAGACTCTGGTCACTGGGGAAAGATACAGGGCATTCTGTCTTCCCCAGCACCTCCTGGCGGAAGTCACAGGACCAGGCAAAGAGACACTGCTGGCTGGAGCTACCCCCCTCCCCCGCCCCCCCGGGCCGGAATCGGTCTTGCTCAGTCCCGAGAGCCTGAGTAAAGCTGTGACCCACTGCAGGGCCACATCACGACGTGCATGGGCCCCAAGCACCTCTGTCTCCGTGGGCTGGTTCCTCTATGAAAGAAATGGTAGGGGCGCCTGGGTGGCTCAGTCGGTTGAGCATCCGACTTCAGCTCAGGTCTGATCTCACCGTTCGTGGGTTCGAGACCAGTGTCAGGCTCTGTGCTGACAGCTCAGAGCCTGGAGCCTGCTTCAGATTCTGTGTCTCCCTCTCTCTCTCTGCCCTCCCCTGCTTGCAGTTTGTGTCTCTTTCTCAAAAATAAACATACATTAAAAAAAAAGAAATGGTAAAATTTGCACGTTATGACTGCAGCAGTACAAAGACAATTATGAGCCCGTCTAGATTCACTCTTATACCTTCATTATTATTACGCTAACCTTTTTTTCTTCTGACTTGAAAAGCAGTCAACATTAAAACATTGCGTGGGCCCCTAGGGGTACTGTGAGCCCTAGGCCCTGGGCCAGCGGGCCAGCAACCCCAGCCCCCACCAGTCCTCAGGGCCGTCCCCATCTGTACAACCACCGTGTGCCAGGAACACAGGCCTGCCGGCCGCACCCTGTCACCAGCTCCTCCCTCCCCTGAAGAGCGTGAACCCCTCAGCCTCCTCTCCTCGCTGTGACGCTGTGACGGGGCTGGTCCCTGGGGCCACGATCTGCCCTCAGTTTACAGAAGACAGTTGGGAATAAAACAGGACAAGCTTGGAGTCCCAGGTGCTAAGCCCTCCTCAAAGCACTTTGAGCAGCTCAGCTGGGAGTTTAACAGTTTGCATGCCTAGCTGCCCAATGCAGGAATGCATGCATGCATGCAGCATTAGACCCTTCCCTACAAGGACACCACCAGGAGCAAAGATGCTAATGCAGGTGACAGGTTGAGCCCAGTGCTGGTGCCCCCGTAGCATCTCAGCCAGTGCCGGCTATGACAATTAATTCTAATCACTCATTTCATTATATAACTAATTATAATAATTGGGTAGAGTAGGGGCTGCCCCAGTTCTGCTTTCCCCTCTACCATAGAAGGTGCTGACCTCAGGCTGAAGAGCCCTCAGTGTAAGCAGGGCTGGCAGCATTAGACGGCTTGGTCACTGGGCTTGCGCACTCCTTTCCCTCCCCTCAGAGCCAAGCTGAAGGCCACCCCCCTCCTCCAGGCCCCTCCCCACCCCTTATCCTGTTCTCTGGGGGCTCTGGAAAAGCCAGGGCTCCAGGGCCATGCAGGCTCCCTCCTGGTGTCCTGTTGCCCCCTAACCCCCCCCACCCCCCATTTATCTTCTCCCAGGCATGAATACAAAATCCTTTCTCTCCACCACTTGCTACTTCCGTCTTATGACCTCATCTGGTTCACACATGCTTCTTAGATGCTGTTTTCTGAAGATTTAAAAGTCTTCTCCCTCCAGCCTGGTCACCCCTGCAGCTCGGATCCTATGAAAAGAGCACAGGGCTTTGAAGCCAGCAGGAGCTGGGTTTAATCCTGGCTCCATAATTGACCAGCTGTGTGACCCTGGGCAAGTCAATTAACCTCCCTGAGCCCTGTATTGTTTATGTGTCTGAAATTACTGAAGACAATCTTATTTTCTTCAGCAGTGGGCCTCTGGGGATGGGTTTTTTGAGGGGTGAAAACTTTGATAAGCCCTCTGAGGCAGAGGGGAGAGCCCCCCCGCCTCCCACCCCAGGAGAGGTCTGCTTGAAGACTCAGGAATGGCTGCCTTGGGCCGCCGACCAGCTTTTGTTCTGTGACCGGAATGCTGGAGCCTGGGTGCCTGGGATCCTGGAGGGGAATCTTCGATGCTTGGAGTGGGGGAAGGAAAGAAAAGGTGAAGCTGCTAACGGGAAAGAGGCGCCTCGACGCCCCACGGCACCCCACGGCACATCACACCCCACCCTCTCAAATCGATTCCATCGCCTCCCCTACCTGCTTTTTCCACCTTCCCCATCTTGGTGGCCCATGCTCATCCTGCCCAGATGCCAGCCACGGGACACAAGATCAGGGGCTCTGGTTGTGGGGACTTATGGGCCCCTCCTCAGAATAACGTCTCCGGATGAATAAAATAAAACCCATGGGATTATAAAGCAAACCCCTTCTATGGAAATACAGTTAACGAAATATTCAAACAAGTCCGTGGGATGGGAATATATGTGCCTCTTCATTAACGCACGAGGTAACGAGATTCAGCAGAAGCTCTAGTATTATCATATTTTTGAATGAATGCATTTCAAGGATATGCATGACACAAGGATAGTGTTGATAGGAAAAATACAGATTCTTATTGGTGACTACATAATAGGCGCTGCCCACTCCTGGGTTTTGTTGCCTCCACTCGTGTTTGAAGGACATACTTAATGTCAGTTCCAACTTAGAGAAATAAACACGGAACATCTCCCCTCCCGAGGCTCGTGGACCCCCTGAATTCTGTGAAGGAAGCTGACCTGGGCTCTCTGTTTGCCAGGCCCACCCAGCTCTCCTGACTTCGCCTCCTGGCCCGAAGGGGTGTGTCTGCAGCACCCCCACCCCATCTGTTCCCCCTGCACCTGCTCCTGGGTGGGCCCCATCCTTTCTCACCTCCAGCCAGCTTCCTCACCTCCACTCTTGCTCCACTCTGCATGCCACAGCCTGAACCCTCAGCCCCAAAGGCAAACCTGACCGTATCCCCCTCTGCTCTGGATTCTCAATGTGGTCAACTACATGGGCACATCTCAAGGTCACAGCCAAAGCACCAAGACCCTCACCCAGCTCTCCAGATTCATCTCTCAGCTGTGCTCTCTTTACTCCGCCTTCCTCTCATTCTCAGCTCCTCGATGTTGCCAGAATCCGCCACCCCACCAGGCCCTTGTCCAGGCTGTTCCCTCTCTCTGGACTGTCTTCCCCAAGCGGTCCATCATGCAAATGCTTGATGGTTTTTCTTTTTTTCCAAGTCTCAGCTCAAATAGTGCATTTCCCCATGCCCCACCCCCAGGCCAACGTGGGGGGCCCTCCTGCGGGCCTCTCACCAGGCCCAGTAGAGAAGTCAACCCACCATTTTAAAATTGTTTGACGAGTCTGTCTCTCACAAGATTGTAGACTTTAAGAGGCTGAAGGCGGAGTCATTCTTCCTTTGACTCCCCCAAGTCTCTAAGTCTTCGACTGGCTGAATAAAGGAATACATGTTAAGAAAAGAAAAGACTCGTCCACGGTGCAAGACTCGTCCACAGTGCAAGAGCTCGGAATGACGCGAGGGGGAACCAAACCCGACACTCGGCCATGAGGATCACTCTATTTTTCTTTTCCGACCCTTGCCCTGAGGGTCGGATGTCCACATCCTGAGAATGCCAAGTCACGCGGGGTTTCATCCGTGGAGCGCCCTGTGTGATCTCTTGAACGCAGCTCTCCGTGTCTGGGGGACCCCTCTGTTGTACGTGACATCCTCCAGTTCGGGGGAGATTACGTCCCTTACCAAAAGGCTCCTCGTTTCGGTTCCATTAAACAGAGGGTTCCTCAATGCATGAAGAATAGGATTAGATTTATAGAAATTCAATTTACATTTGGCTTTTTAGGAACAGATGTCTTACGCAGCCAAGCCACCACTCTGTCTGTCAGGCTGCCTGAAGTTATGGTTTAGAGGTTCCTTTTACTCCTTTCTGGCACATTCCCTGCTTAACCCCTTGTGCCCCGGAGCTGCTGAAACAACTCTGGGCACCTGGCCACCCAATCCAATGGCCTTTCCTTGGAGTCTGTCTCCAGCTCCCTGAGTCATACGTGCTGCTGGTTGTCTGGTTCTCTGTAAAACTCTCTAAAGCCCTGGTCCTGTGGCCTTTACGCACAGTCTCTCTCCACCCCACATTCGTCCCTGAGCTTCCACATGTGTTTGCTCCCCTCCGGCTTTCACACGAAGGTCTCAAAGGCAAATCAGCCAAAGCAGATGAGGGAGGTGCCGGCCACTCCCAAACGGCCCCCGCTTTTATATCTCTGGGGAAGACACCATCATCCACTCATTCCAATACGCCACCTCCCTGTGCCGTGTCCCCCAGGTGCAATCCACCACAAGGGTGCGGGGTGTTCATCTCTTGAATACACGTCAGGCTCACCCACCTCTCTCCCCCAGGAGCACAGGAACTGTCCCTTCATTAGGAAAACCCCAGTACTTATTATTAGCACGGTGCTTGGCACATGATATTCAACAACCAATGAATGAGTTAGTAAGTCGACACATCCCATTTTATGAATCGGAACTCGGAGGCTCAGAGCAGAGGAGTGATGGGCGCAAGGTCACCTTGCGGAACAGCCAGGACTCGGCCCGGGCGGCCCCACCGCCTGAGGCCCTCCCTCCGCCTTACCGGACAGCACCGTGAAGACAGCGGCAAAGGCGTTGAGCTTGAGCCCGTCGATGACATTGCTGGAGTGGAAGAGCTCGAGACACATGAGGCTGAAGCCGACCACCAGCAGCAGGATGTACAGCACCTCGGATACCACCGACAGCCACAGGACCCCTGCACGACAGAGGCAGAGAGGCCGTGAGATGGGGGGCGCCGCAGGGGGGCCCTGCCCCGGGTACCGTCCACCCCATGCCCCGCGGCTGGACGGGGTCTCGCTTTTTCTCACATCTGGTAGACGGCCGCTCCAGGGAGCCACCTGATGGCCAGGAGGGTGGGTACCCGCCTTAGTATGAAGCTGACACTGGACTTGCTGAGCAGAGCGACAGAAGGGTGACCACTGGGCCAATCACCAGCCCCGAGGGCTTCCCCGCGGTTAAACCGTTCGGGGCGATGTTCTCTGTCACCTGCAGCTACAGAGCACATACATACATTCTGATCTGCCTTGTACCCTACTCGACTTTTTTTTCTAGAAACGACTGCTGACTGCTATGGCTGCAGCTTCAGCCTCGTGACTCTCCCGGCCCGCAGCGTTCTAAAGCGCCCCATGTTCCTGGGCAGAGTTGATTGGTCGGGTGTGATCATGTGGCCTCAAACTGGCCAATCAAAGCCCCTCTCGAGCAATCCGCGCTTAGAAGCGCCCAAGTAGACGGTAGACAGCAGAGGGTCAAATCAGCGTGCGAGGCTTTTTTTTTTTTCAAGGTTATTTATTTAACTCATCTTAATTATTAAAAAAAAAAAAAGTCAAGGTGGGGCTTAAACTCACAGCCCCTGGAGCTGCCAGCTCTTCCAAGTGGCCCAGCCAGGCGCTCTGAGAACCTGAGCTTCCAACAGTGTGAGTGCCCGGTTCCAGCCGTTCCTGAACGCCCACTGCCCCTCTATCCTTTAAGTGGTTTGGTGTTCAAATCTTTGCACTCCCTGAGCTGGCACAGCTCCCTTTTTCCCCAGCTTTTTCCAAACTGGGCTGCCATCATTTGCCACCTAGTTTGGGGGTCATTTTCTGTTGTTCCCAGCCCACTTTATCCCCCCACTTCTAACTACAGTCCTTTCCCTGGGGAGGAGTCCCTTCCTTCTCTCAGTCTGTGCAGATCAGTTGCAGCTCACGTTCATCCTGGCTCCGTGTTTGGGCACATGACTCCTGAGTAGCCAATCAGAGCTTCATAATCCCTATGACTCTAGTCATTGGTTCAGGGTCGAACCTTTCTGTGCCTCAGTTTCTTTACCTATACAACAAAGATAAAAGTAACAGCTATTTCGTAGTATTGTCATGCTATGAGAATTCAAACACAGGGCAGTGTAAAGAGTTTATGAGGGCTCAATTTGTCCCATAGTGTCATTGTTGTATGGGAAGAACATGTCCCCACCATGGTCCCCTGGAAATAGAGCTCGGGAATGCTTGAGTGAGGTCAAGGCAGGAGATGAGTCAAGAGGGAGAAACGAAATTGTGGGAGCAGATACGATTTCTGAGACAAAGGGTGGGCAGTGGAAAATGTGACACAGCACATGACTTACCTTCTAAGCCACACTAATCAGTGAGCAAGGCCCACACTTTTGAGAAGGGACTATGGACCACGCCTGGCCAGTCGGAGATGGACATATGACCCAAATCAGTTCAATGAGAGTCGGCCACAGGACCTTTGCTGGAATGATTGGTGAAGAAAATTCCTTTCTACTGGGTTTGAGCCTGGGAGAGGGGAAGGATGGAACTGACTGAGCCACCAAGTGGCAAAGGCCTTCCTGAGAGCAGAGCCAATGCCCAGGAAGGCAAAGCTAAGATGGAGGAATATCCTCTGACATTGTGTGAGCCCCTGGATCCAGCCATGCCTGAAGCATCCAGTCATTTGTCCTTTCAATCATGTGAACCAATTCATTCCTTGTATTTGCCTAGTTTGAGGTGGAATTTCTATCACTTACAACAGAGTCCTGATCTTCAACTTTTCTGCTCTCCAAACCCGTCAAACATGTCCCTCCAACATCTTTACCTTTATAAGATTGTTCCTTCGACCAGGAATGTCCTAGAGACATCCAATATACACTGTTTAGTGAATGAGGCAAACAAACAGAAGATTCTTGGTCCTTATCTGCTTCCTGACAAAGAATCCACATTCTGAAACACCCACTATCATTCCTAGCACAACGGGCTTTTGGAGCTGTGGAGAAATTCTTTTTTTCTACCCCTCCCCCCCCTTTTTTTTGCTACAAAAATATCACATCTCCTGGGCAATCCCTTGGATTTCTGTAAGAGAATAATGCACTCCTGGCAGCCTGGATGTTGTTAAAAACCCCCTGGCTGGGCACACTCATAGCCTCCGAGGCCCTTCTCTGGCCCGAGGCCCACCGAGGCAGCAGGGAGGAAGGCAGGAGATGCGGGCTGAGCTGAGCCTCGCCAGGAGGGCAGCAGCTCCCGCGGAGGCCTGGCCTCCCTCCCGGCAGCCTTCACCTCCAGCTGCTGTCAGCCCGGTGGCATGCGGAGGCCACCCCTCACCACTGTGCTGCTGACTGACTCAGCGCCTCTCCCAAAGCACCCCTACTCTCCCAGGTGGGGTGCTCTCATCTCTGCCAGGCCTCCACCCCCCTTCACCACCACCTCAGCCCCCCACCTCCCCTCCCAGCAGCGTCCTGCTCTGCTCTCTCAGAGGCTGAGAGGTGGGATGGACATCAGGGCTGGGAGGCTTAGAAAATAAATAAGTTTAACCGGGGAGAACCAGGCTCTAGCATCTCCAATGCCTGGCTGGGGTTACTTAGGCTTCTTCTCCTCTCCGCATTTATTTCCCTGCCTACCTCCCCCAACTCCCCTACCACTCTCTCCCAGGACATTTTCTTTATAAATGACTTGCACATGAATCCTCCTCTGTGTCTGCTTCCAGGGAATCTGATCTCAGACACTAGCATTCACCTGGGTTATTTCCCTCATCCTCCTAAAACCTTAGAAGGTGGTACCCACTTAGGAGTTAACTTAGGAGGGACTAAGCAACTAGTCTACAGGGCCAGATAGTGGTACGATCCGGGTTCAAACTCAGCCCTCTCTGACTCCAGGACTTGCTATGACTGTAAGCTGGCAGGACAGAGTAGTCACCGTGAGACCAGATCATTCTCTGCTCTTGGGCTGGTCAGACGGGCCCGTCTGGGTTTGAGGGCACAGGGTTCCCTGGCCACAGCTCTCCTCTACATGCTCTCTGGCATCCCGAACAATTCCTGAGCCAGGGTTCCTGCAAGAGGGTGGCCACTGAGTGGGAAGGGGGAGAGGGTGGGCCTCAGTCCTCAGTGATCCCGAGGCCCACTGGCCACCAGATGGCACAAGGAAGAGCAGACAGGCCTTGAGGATGCCGGAAGCCAGGCCGCGGAAGGTGGGCTTGACCCATGCTGAAGAGGCGAGTGGGGTCCTAAGGATCTTAGCAAGGAAAGGACCCCTGTCAGGAGGCCCTCCCTAGAAGGATGAGGGGGAGGGGGCGGTCTTTGCTATGCTCCGTGCAAGAGATGATGGTGGTCTGCCATAGCAACGTGAGGATGACGCGTGGGGGACCTGGTGACTCCCGAGGCACGGGCTCAGTGGGCTCTGACCATGAACATGGTGGCCAAGGACACAGAGGAGTCCGAAGTGGGACCAGATGTCCAGCTTGGGCAGCTGAGCAGATGGTGATATTCTTCACGGAGAATGAGGCACCGCTAAGACAGGACAACGAGGTTCCACGCCTGCTGCAGGACCTCCAACGGGATGTCCAGGAGGTAGTGGAGCTCAGGCAGAGAGGTGCGGGCATTGGCAAGACATGGGCATCAGTAAATGCCCACTCTGATTGTCAAAGAGATGGTAGCTGAAGGCACAAGAGCGGTTGACATCCTCATGAGAAGTATGTGGCACGAAGGAGAAAAGGGTGGGAGATTGATGACTCCTCAAGGGGAGGGGCAGTGGAGAGGGCTGTGAAGATGACACCGTGGGAGCCCCGCCGGCCCCTGCCACAACACTTCTGCACACCCTGTCACCTGCCAACACACAGACCTCTCTGCTCCAGCACCTTCCCCAGGTCACCAGAGCCCGCCCCCCACCTCCACCCACTTTTGCAGCCCTGGGGACTAGGGGGTTGACATCCCCGTCCACCCCCAGCTGCAGCCCCCACAACAAATGCCTGATGTGCTCTGCTAAGTACCCTGAGTGAGTAACACTGAGGTGTGCCATGGACACGTCTGTGTTTGCCACCAGGGGAGGGAGAGGTGGTGTTACACTAACCACAGCACCCAATTGTCTGAGTCAAAAAGCGAAAAAGCTATTCACTTTCTGTTATTTTTACCATTCTTATCACCTCAATCAAAAGAGCCTCTGTTTGGTGCTAATGTGTCCTTAACACCTTTCTACCACGTGTTAATTATTTAAAACTGTGAGAGGGCTCACAGGATCTTCAGGAGTTCCTAGGCAGACTTGAAGGACATTTTGACGATTTCCTTCCCTGCTAGTGATTCTCCACCAGCCCCTCTCCTCTCCTGTCTCCCCTCCACCCACCCCCCCTGCTCTCCACCCATCTCTGCCCTGCTCTGGGCCCCCAGGGGCCTGACTCCTTGGAAGTGTGTCCCCAGACACCCCAGCCCTCTGGCTGAGCAGTGAGGGCCACCCACTAGAAATCGGAGGGTGGGAGGAGGAAGGTCAGTGTGGCTCTGCCCTGCTCCCTGTCTGGAGCCCCTTCCCTCATAAAGGCTCCATCCCAAGGTTTGTGGGCGCCAAGCATCTGGGACTCTCACCGTGTTCCCACCCTCTCTCCCCCACCCCGCAAGGCTGGTGGTAACAGCTCCCCTCTGTTTCCAGTCTTTGGGGGCCTCAGACTCCCTTAGCCCTTCCCTAGGTGGACTTCCTCATTAAAATGCCTACATTCGAACTATTTGGGGGATTCCGTTTCCTGCAGGGAGCCTTCCTGAGACATCGCGTTTTTTCGCAAGGGATTCAATTAGAGCTGCAATCTAAGCCAGCGTTCTCCAGGTGGCCCCCAACCCGCAGCAGGCACGCAGGAACCTGGGATGCTAATCCTTGGGTCTCAAGACCCATCTGTGTTCTAACAAGCTCTCCAGATGATGCTGACGCACCCTCAACCAACAAGAGCACCACTGATCAAAAGCTCCCTTTTGAATGTATGAATAAGCAAGCGAGTCGACTTCAGAAAAAGGTGAAGTCAATGCTAGATGGGAGATGTTGGCGTCTGGCAAAGCGAGCGCAGGTAGAACTCAAGTAACAAAACATCGGAACCGCCGTGCGAGGCCTGGCCCGTGATTGGCGCAGGCATGTGTGATTGAAGGAAGTCAGAGAGGACAGTGGGCGGGCAGCCTCGGGCCCGAGTGGTGGGGTCTTGCCTTGGTGACGCCCAAACGCCTTAGTAATCACAGAGATGATTGTTTCGGGCCTCTGAAGCTTGGCACGAACGGCTCGATTTGGAGCTGAGCGCTGGTGACCTCCCGGGGGCAGAAGAAATGAAATGGCTTCTCATCAGGTACGGGACCCATGGGGTGACAGCTAATCCTGTTAGCTGCACTTTTTGCCTTTTTAAAAAACAGCTTCATATCATCGACCCTGACCCTCCATTGATGGAATTGATGAGTTTGCAAGAACACATTCCCTTTCGCCCCAGACCCTCCCTGAGATCGTTTCCAGGGCTGATCTGGCTCAGTGGGAAATCACAGGTGGGACCCGCATCCTGGATGTATGGCCTTGGTGGGAGGGCCTCAGCTCTCTGTCCCTCAGTTTCCTCATTTGAAAAATGGGCATCCTAGGTTTGTCCTGATATTAAGGGAGATACTATCTATAAATCACACAAGCCTGACACTTGGGAAGTGTTCACAAAAGCTAAGTGTTACTATTATGTCCTGGTAAGTATAATTATGGGCAATTAGAATAATGATAAGTGGGGGTGGGGCACAAGGACAAAGATCACTGACCCGGGCGGGGCCACCTCGGTCGTCCCCGGGTCTGCCAGGCACTGGCTGGGACTCTGGGCAAGTGACGTGCTCCCATGGAACCCGTTCTCTCACTTGATAATTGGGGATAGATGTTGTACCCACACTGCGGGCAGCGTGAGGACAAAGTGAGCAAACTGGTGAGCAAAGTGCTCACAGCAGGTGTTATATAAGCCCTCGTTGTAACTATTATTGTCATCGTCGTTGTTAGTCCCATGGGACGTGGCCAAGGAGTGGGCAGCCTGGGACTGGTACATCGTAATCACTGGACAAACAAAACCCTTCTGGGCAGCAGAGGGGAATCAATGCAAAGTCAGGTGAAATCCCAAGGAAGCACGGCATTTCAAGAGAAAACACGCTCCCCCCAAAATCCATTCATTTAATATGTCAAATCAATAAGGCATGGCGCCGTGGCTGCCGGACGTGGGCTCAGAGACACGCCCCCTGGAGCCCAGCATGTGAAGTCATGTAAATGACGCAGGCCAGTACCTCTGAGGCCTGACGGCTCCATGACAGTGCATTTTGTGAGATGTCCATACTGGCTGCTCAGGCTTGGGGACGCTTGGGGGCTGGGAGGAGGAGGTGTCAGGACAGACTCCAGGGGTCACTGAGCCCCCAGCCCTCCATCTGCAGATGAGAAGTTAGCCCAGGGAGGACTCAGGATATGCCCATGTCACAAAGCAGTTTGAAGGCGGATTGGGGGCGGAGTGGGGGTGTCTTCCACCTGCCAGGCTGCTTGATGTTGTGACACTGGGAAGCAGGATGACCCTCTGAGAGGTGCAGGGAATGAGGTTTGGGAAGGGTCGTGGAAAGGGGCTTCCCCAAAGAGGAGCTGCAGCAAAAGACCAAAGGAAGGTGACTGCACCTCATGTCAGCAGCCCTGGGTTCCAGGCAGAACCTCCTCTGGAAGGCCCCTGTGCCTCTGCGGGCCTCAGTTTCCCTCCCGGTAAAACAAGTGGATTCTCAAACAAGCTGCCAACAGGCCGAATCCAGCCCACAAAAATGTCTTGTTTGGCCCACACAGTCTTTTAAAAATATCTGAATTCATTATCAACATTTAAAAATAGGAGCCTTCACATAAAATTTCATCCAGGTTTCTGGATTCGTTTGCAAGATGGGTGGATGCAACAGTAGCAGACGCACAACCAGGGTCAGGGCACGGATTTCTGAGTCAGCATGGACCCTACCCCATGCCCGACACCCTTGGCTCCTGTCTAGCGCTCTCGAACCTTTGAGTTTGCAGCCCCCAGTGCAAGGATGTCTAAAGCCATTTCTGTCCCTGACGCTCTGCAGCGAAGCAACGTCTGAAGACCCTGCATGGTCCTTGCTGATGTATCTCCATGTAGGAGTGAAGTTTCCAGCAAACCCTCCGTTATCCAGCTTGTTCGGGGACAGGGGAAGTTCCAGCAAATACCACGCCACCCCGCACATGAAGGTGCCAGTTTTCAAAGAGTTAGATTAAAAGGAAAGACAATTCAGCTCTAAAAATATGCCCACATGGATACAATGGAGCCAGGAGCACGGATCTAAGAGCTGTTCGTGAGAGTCAACTTGCCCACCCCACCCCCACGTCCTTTCCACCAAGACCTGAGAAGCCTGGTGAGTGGCCAGAATCTTCCCCAGAGGAGTCAGACAGAACCTTTTAGGTGTGGACTGGAGGTCATGGTGACCGTCCCCAGTGGTTGCACTTAGAAGATGTGCAAAAACGTTGAGTAACAGAGAGTTTGGGAAGAGAATGCCATTCAAATGCCAACCGGTGTGATGCTCGGGAAACATGGAGCCTGGGTGGGTGGGACTATTTTCTGCATCAGCATCTTTTCTAGAACCATCTTTATCTAAAGCCTGGCTACACCACCAGCCACAGCCACAGGCCCCCCGGGGTCAATGTGGATTCTCAGACCCCCCAGCCAGACCTATTGACTCAAGGTCTGCATTTTCATCAGATCCCTAGCTGTTCAAGTGTGGGGAAAGCACTGCTCTAGAGGATGAAGTTCAAATACCCGAACTTGGCATTCATGTCCTCCCATGCCCCAGGCATGGCCCCAGCCCTCAAAGTGTTGTCCTCTGCTAGGGTCAGCTGATAATGGGCTGCAAAAAATATCCATATCCTAATTTCTAGAACCTGTGACTATGTTATCCTACATGGCAGGAGGGACTCTGCAGATGTGATTATGATCTTGAGGTGCGGACATTATCCTGGATTATTTAGATGGGCCCAGTGTAATCACAAGGGCTCTTATAAGAGGGAGGCCCGAGGGTCAGAGTCAGGACAACAGAAGCAGAAGTTAGAGTGATACGGAGTCAGCCATGAGCCGAGGAAAGCAGGCTGCCTCTGGAAGCTGGAAAAGGCAAAAAACAAAAACAAAAACAAAACACAACATGTTCTCACCTGGAGCCTTCAGAAAGGAATGCACTCTTGTCCTGTAATTGATTTTGGCAACATAGGGCTCATTTTGGAATTCTAGACCCTCCAGTCATTAGGTTTGTGCTCATTTGTCAAAGAGAAACCAATATACCTTCTTTCTTCATATAAGGTCACCTCATCCAAGAAGCCTCCCCCGACCACCCCAGACTCTGCTATGGCCCCCAGACAGACCTCTGCAAAGGAGACCATCTCTCCACCACTTCCAGGTAGCCGCCTTGCTAGCGGGGGAAGGAGCCTGGACTTGGGGGTCAAAAAGAGTCTGGATTTGACCTTGAAATTTTATCTAACCTCTCTGAGCTTCAGTCTCTTTGGCTATAAAATGGAATCAATGCTACCCATCTTAACATGTTTTCCGACCAAGTTAAATGAGATCATAGCTACAAAACCTCCCGGGCTGGTTTCTGGCACATTGTAGGTCCTCAGTAAATGTGGGTGTATCAGGCGGACAAGCTGGGCCCAGAGAAATGAGCCCTTCTCCCCCAAGCTCACAGGTGGACAGTCACCAGAGCAGATTCCGACAGTGCCTTACTGCCCCCAGAGTCCTGCAAGGCTCCAGTCCCCATCAATTTAGAAATGACTCTGGAAGACATGCCGTTTAGAAACTGCTCTGTTGGGATCCGGGGACAGTCACTGAGCATTTGAGATGTGTCACGGTGACCTTGGCCTTCAGCATCAGACTGCGATGAGTTTTCTTTCTCTTTAGAGTCCAGGAGCTGGCCTTGGAAATAAGCTCTGAAGTCTGCGGGCTGGAGCCTCGGGAGGGGGCTGCTGGGGGGAATGTAGTGGATAGAGCTTAGAAGGCCCAGGCGGGGCTGGGGTCTGGCCCCCAGCCCCACGCTGGCCCCCCAGAGTCCTGAGCATATGCTCTCACCTCTCTGGGCCTCCCTTTCTCCTCAGATGGAGCTGCTGTACAAACAAGTGTGACAGCGTGAGTCAGAAGTTGCCGACTGGCCTGGAAACAAGTTTCTGAGCTTTCATTGTTCTGTTTCTTGGGGTTTTGGTTTCCTCTCTTTCTCAGTCTGCCTCTGCGTGTGTCTCTCTCTGTTTCTGTGTAAGTGTCTCTCTCTCTTCCTCTCTTGGACAGAGCTCGGGATCATGAGTTCGAGCCCCGCGTCAGGCTTTGTGCTGACCGCTCGGAGCCTGGAGCCTGCTTTGGATTCTTGGCCCCTCTCTCTCCCTGCCCCTCCCCTGCTCATGCTCTGTCTCTCTCAAAAATCAATAAACATTAAACAAAAATTTTTTAAGGGAAAACTTCCCCCAAATCAAGATTCTTTTGGAAACCTGGCAGACCAGGGCCCCACTGCCACATGAAGACATTGATTAGGGCTGAGTGCTTGCTACTCTGCGCAGGGGCGGGTGCTCTCCAGTTTGCCACAGTCCCCACCCTTCTCTATAGTACTCCGCCGTGGAGGCAGAGGGCTACGGTCCGGGGAATCACCCCGAGTGCAGGAAGAGTCCTTTACCATGGAGCTGGAAGGAAGTGGGGAGGAGAAAAAAGAAGCCAGGCGGTGTGCAGCCAGGGGACAGAAATGGTCAGGGCTTGGGGAAGATGCCCAGGGTTTGGGGGTGGCGTGCCCAGTGCTTAGGGCATGGCCTGAGAGCCAGACCACCTGGGCAAACCCCAGGTCTGCTACTGACTTGCTGTGTGACCTTGGGCAAGTTACTTCACCTCTCTGAGCCTCAGTCACCCCACTGGTCCCCGAGAGCAGTTGTGAGAATCAAACAGGGCATGTAAAGAGGCATAACCAAGGCTTAGCTCATGATGGGCCCCAATGCACACTGTCCCCATTCAACAGATGAGAACACTGAGGCTTGGAAAGCAGCAGAAAAAAACACATCTGTCTCAAGCCTGACAAAGCCAGGTTGAGTGGGTGGCAGGGAGATACCGTCAACCAGATTATCTGGATTCAGTATTTCCCCAGGACCCGAAGATTAGGTGTGCCCTAGCCCTCTCCACTTGCCTCCCTGTGGGTCCCTGGATTCAGCAAGGCCCTGGGGTCATCAGACTTGGCTCCCTGATCCTGACCTGTAGAATAACTGTCCCTTTTCCCTTAACTCACCTGAAAAATAGCAGTCACTGAAGTGGACACATCTCCTAAACCCAGACTCCGTGTCAGGTACTATGGGAGGCGCAGAGGGGAACGGGACTGGGGTCTAGCCCTCTGGGAACCCCAAATGTAACCTGAGGGCGAGACACACACCCACTAATGGCCATCTCATATATCACGCAGGCCGTACCAAGCACCGTGGTGGACCCTTGACAAATAGAAACTCACTTCATCCTCACAGCACCCTATGATCCAGGCGCTGTTATCACTTCCAGTTACAGAGGGGAAACTGAGGCACAAGGAGGTTAATTGTCCAGCCCCAGTGATTGATCTGGGACTCGGAGCATAGCCAAACCGCTCCCCCACCCCCATGCCAGCAAGCCCAGCTGTCCTTGAAGTCCTATGCACCAGGGGACAAAAGGGCGCGTGCTGGGGCTCCTGGGTGGCCCGGCTCGCTCCTTCCAATAAGCATTCAAGATAGGCACAGAGGGGGGAAGTAATTTGCCCACGGTCCCCCGGCCTTGGCAGTGGGGGTCAGGAGAGGCATCTGGCTCTGCCTGGGCCCACGCCCACCTCCAGCTCTCTGCAGGAGTTCTGCCCCTCTTCTGGGCCACAGACCCCTGTGGCATCTGATGAAACCGAAGGACTCTTTCTCTGAATAACATTTTTAAATACATAAAGCACACAGAGAATTGCAAAACAAACTGATTATTTTTAAATGGAGTTATCAGGACAATTTTTAAAAAGTCAGATGCACAGTAATAACCTACATGCCGCTTTATTAATGCATGAAATAACATGATCAAATAACTCCTGTGACTTGGAAGCAGCGAGGAGAAAGTGGTATTTTCAAGATCTCTACACACCCTGAAATGTGTTATGAAACTCCTGTGACTCCAGCTGGCGACAAAGTCCCAGGTGTGGCTAGGAGGGAAAAGCAGACTGCCAGTCAGAGGCTGTGAGAGTCGAGATGTAATATTTTCCCACCCAAACTCTTGGATCCCCTTGAGTTCTGTCTGCGGACCCCTTGGTAATTTCCAAGTGAAGACTGTCAGCCTGAATCTGTTCCGGGCTGGTTAAAATGCACATTCCCAGGCTGCCCCCACCCCCACCCCCAGAAGCCGATGCCACAGATAAGGACAGAGACTGGGATCCGCACATTAAAGAAGGGCCCCCCCCAACCTTCCCCCCCGCCCCCGGCAGTTGCTCTGCTGACTGGGCCATATTCCAAGAAAGAAGGATCTTTTAAAAATGTAAATACCATGGATATATCTTGAAATCTGGGATCGTGATACCTCTGGCCTGGTGCTTCTTCCTCAAGGCTGCTTTGGCTATTCAGGGTCTTTTGTGCATCCATACAAATTTTAGGATTCTTTGTTCTAGTTTGTGTGAAAAATCCTGTTGGGATTTTGATAGGGAGTGCACCTCTGTAGATTGCTCTGGGAAGTACAAAGATTTTAACAGTATTGGTTCGTCCGATCCGTGATCATGGAATAACTTTGCACCGTCTTCAATTTCTGTCATCAATGTCTTATCCTTCTCAGAGGACAAGACACCTCCTCGGTTACGTTTATTCCTAGCTATCTTATTTTTTTTAATATTTATTTTTCAGAGAGTGAAAGTGGAGGAGGGGCAGAGAGAGAGGGGAAAGAGAGGTTTCGAAGCAGACTCTGCCCTGACAGCCGCAAGCCCAACCCGGGGCCTGAACTCACAAACCACAAGGTCATGACCTGAGCCAAAGTTGGATGCTCAACCGACTGAGCCACCCAGGTGCCCCTTAGGTGTTTTATTCTTTTTGGTACAATTATAAATGGGATTGTTTCCTTAATGTCTCTTTCTGCTGCTTTATTATTAATGTATAGAAATGCAACTGATTTCTGTATGCTAATTTTGTGTTCTGCACCTTTACTGAATTTATTTTTCAGTTCTAGTTGTCTCTTGGTAGAGTTTTAAGGGTTTTCTATATATAGTATCACGCGGTCCACAAATAGTGAAAGTTTTATTTCTTTCTTACCAATCAGGATGCCTTTTATTTCTTTTTCTTGCCGATTGCTATGGCTAGGACTTCAGTACTATGTAGAAAAGTGTCTCCCTCATTGTAATCTTCTGGAGATTTCCCACTGCACTTTAAATAAATGCCGACTCCCTGCCCCACCGCGTTATCAAGCCAGTGCACATCTTTGAGGTCCCCTTACCCACCACACTCCAGCCACCTCAGGGCCTTTGCATGTGCTGTGCCCTCTGTCCAGAATGCTCATTCCCTCAGCACTGTTTGGGTTGACTGCTTCCCAGCTCAGATGTCACTGACCACTCCACCACCAACACATGCATCACTTTCTATCCTTTCCTGTTTTCCTTTTCATTATTTGAAGCGGTGTTATCTGTCAGTTTACTTATGTGCCATCTGCTCCCCCCCCCACCCCCCCGCAATGAGAGCCCACTGCGGGCAGAGATTTGGTCTGGCGTGTTCAGCACTGTCTCTGAGAACAGCATCAGGCACCCGGGCACAGGAGACACTCAGTAAATATTTGTCAAACGAATGAATAAAGAAATAAACGACAGGGGCGCCTGAGTGGCTCAGTCGGTTAAGTGTCCAACTTCGGCTCAGGTCATGAGCTCACAGTTTGTGGGCTCAAGCCCCACGTTGGGCTCTGTGCTGACAGCTCAGAGCCTGGAGCCTGTGCGTCGGATTCTGTGTCTCCCTCTCTGCCCCTCCCTTGTTCATGCTCTGTCTTTCTTTCTCTCAAAAATAAATAAGAATTTTTTAATTAAAAAAAAATGACACAAGCCAAGAGGAAGAAGAAGTGGCCAGACCACCTCAGCTGCAAAGTTAAGGGAGGAAAGTAATCCGGGAAGGAGGGGTCACTGTGTGAATGCCACCCAAAGGTCAAGGGGAGTGAGGACGGAGATGAGAAAGTCCAGAGGCTTTGGAGATGCAGCCCTTCTTATGACAGGTGTGGAGAGGGAGACAGGTTCTTCAGAGGCCAACGCCAAGGGGAGTCTGCCTTTGGGGCTGGGATAGGAGCGGGTGGTGCATCCGGCATTGTAGACCCCACAGGCTTTCGTGATGGGAACCAGCAGGCCTGGGGAGGTTTGCCCAGAGGAGGGGGAAGGGGAGGGCAGCCAATCTGGGGGTTGTTCCTATGGCTTCATTCAGTGACTCCTTAATTCAATGTCCATGGAGAGGGGCAAGGTGGAATCCAGAGCAGGGCTCTGGGGCCAGACCGTGGGTTCAAATCCCACCTCCTCCACTTAGCAGCTGTGTGATCTGGGGCAAGTGATCTAAAAATGCCTTGCTGCGCCTCAGTTTTCTCATCTGTAAAACGGAATGCCAACAATGCCCACATGAAGGGCGATGGTGTGGACCCAACGGACTGCATGGAAACAGGGCCTCGTGGTGGCCCAGTGCCAGTGCTGCATGGGACCTGGAATGTCCCCACAACAGGCCGCTCTCGGGAACCACCCTGGGCCAGGCTGGGGAGTCTTGGGAATTTCTGGGGAAGGGACCAGGGAGGACAAGATGGACCAAGAGCAGGAGTTGGGACCGCGGGCATGGCTGGACCCCAGAGGCCAAGCGTGAAGGCCAGAACCGGGCAGAGGAGGCCACTTTATCTGGGGGGCAGTGGGAGCTGGGGGACGCCTCCAGCAGCGGAGTGGTCACAGTCAGGCGTCCCAAAGTTCACGCCGGCTGCCACTCGGAGAGAGCAGTGAGGAGCAAGCCCAGCCTCCAGGCTGACCTGCAGAGAGACCGCAGCGGGATCCCTGAAGGCAGTGGTGGATACTGTGGCCAAGGCAGCAGCAGGGGGCTCAGCCCCTGAGGACTCCAGGTCACATTCCGACATGTGTCCCCACAGGACAAGTCCCTAAGGTGGCCCAACTCGCAGCCAGCTCCATCAACCCTTATTCCTGCCACTGCGTCACACCGATGGTCACAGACAGAACCTGTTCACAGGGCAAGGTCGGGGGTTGGGGGGCTTCAGCCACTGAGACTCCCTCCCAGGAGCTGTGGAGGGACAGTGGCCTCAAAGCTGGGATTGGCCTGGGGTCCGGGACTAGCAGACAGACTGCAGCGTCTGCCCTCCTCCCCACACTCCCATGTTCGGCAGTCCTGACCGCAGGAGGACTGCGTGTGTGTGCACCTGGCTCAGCCTTCACGCCCCTGTTGGGGTCAGCAGCCACCAGTGCAATGCCTTGAACTTCCCCACGCCTCCTGACCTCATCTCCTACCCTCCCGCCCCTTGCTCCCTTCCTTCTAGTCGTATTGGCCTCCTTGCTGTTGTTAAATGCCCCAGGCACACTCCTGCCTCAGGACCTTTGCCGCTGCCATTCCCTCTGCTTAAAATGCTCTTCCCCTGGATCTTCCTCCCCTCTAAGTTTTGCTCAAATGTCATTTCTTAATGATGCCCTCCTTGATGCAGCCCATGTCAAATTGCCAATACCTCTCCCTAATATTCTCTAGTCCCCTTCCCTTTTAATATTTTTCCCTTAGCATTTATCATCATTCAGCAGCCAAAAGGACCTTTCTAGAATGTAAACTAAATCTCCTTCCCTTAAGCCCTCCAATGCTGCAGTGGTTTCCCATCACACTCAAGTTCCTTCCAGGAGCCTACCACCCCCCTGTCCAGCCTTTTCCAGCCACAAACATCCAAAACCCATCCCTACCTCAGGGCCTTTGCACATGCTTTCCCCACCTTTGCAAGAAACATGGATATAAGAAAGCTCTTATTTTTTTTTCTCCCCTAAGTAAAGGCACATTCCCAATAATAAATGGGAATTGACACTATACTTCCACATCAGGAAGGCGACAAGACCTGGTGGCAAGTGCAGCAATGTGAAGCAACCCATATCCAGGATAAAGGAAGAGACTGGAGCCAAGCTGCAGCTCCCAACAGGTGGGAGCATGAGCCCAGGGCCGCTAGATCTTTCAGCTTTTCAAAGGAGCCCAGAAATCCTGATTTTTATGTGAAGCCTCCACACTTTGAAACATCAGTGATGCATTCTAATGTTTTCAAACATGGGGGGCGCCTGGGTGGCTCTGTCAGTTGAGCATCCGACACTTGATTTCGGCTCAGGTCATGATCCCAGGGTCGTGGGATCGAGCCCCGCATTGGGCTCCACACTGAGCATGAAGCCTGCTTAGGATTCTCTCTCTCTCACTCTCTGCCTCTGCCCTTTCCTCACTCTCTCTAAAATAAATTTTAAAAATAATTTATTTAATTAAAATAAAACACCATGTGAGTCAAATAAACAGGGCAGAGCAGCGCCAGGCCCCAACCCTTCACCAACTCAGACACCCAGTCATAACTGAATTCACCCCACTTCATTTGTCAGAAGGTAAACATTGGTCCCACGAAGGGACCAGAACTGAAAAAGGTCACACCGCATCTACCACACCGCGGGCTCCCACTCGGGACGTCTTACCAACAGGCACCTAACCCCCACTGTGCTGGACCCACACATTGGAAAACTCTGTGCAAGTTCATGTCGGCATTTACGAGGCACAGACAGAATAAGGGAAAAAAATGTTTGCGGGCAGCGATCTTTTAGGGCGGATCCCCGAGGGTGCACGCAGGGCTCTTCTTGCACAAAGAATGGACATCTATCTGAGCAGGATATTCATCTTGCGGGGTGGGGTGGGGTGAGGGGATCATGCCTCAGTTTTGCCTGAGCCTCCCTTGCACTCAGAATCCCTATTTGATGATGCAGAGGCCTGACAACATCGATTCTCTCGACACTGCCCTCCCCCCACCACCTTGGCCAAAAGGATGCCTGTTTTACCACTCCGGCAGAAGACTCTAAAAATATCCAGACTCACCAACTTCAGGGGTTTATTCTCTCATCCGGGAGGCACCCACAAAGCTTTTGCCAATATAAATGGCATTTCCTTTGATATTTTTAAAGATCAGAGAATCCAGGAGACTATGCAAGCTGGGTGGGCCCTTGAGATCAGAGCTCCTACGTATCTCCTGTTTCAGGTTAAGGAGAGAGAAAAAAAATTGTTCTTAAGGAGGCCCAAGAGGTTAGGTTTTCCAGATAACTCACAGAAGAAGAAATGAACGTAGTTAAAATCATGTGGAAAAATAGATTCAGCCTCATTAGTAATAATATTGCGATGAAAACATCCTTGAGATGGTGCTTCAAACTGGGATGTGGAGCAAAGATTTTTCAAATTAGAGTTTCTGGTAGAAGGTGGGGAATCGGAGGTGGGTTTGCCCTATAGGAACATTTACTTCTCACTCAATAGTCCCGCCCCTCCCCCTGTTTCCCGGGCCCCCGTGTAGGTAGGAAGGACAGACAGGGTGACCGGCCACCCGGCTCTGAGCAGAAATATGTGTCACTTCGGAGGAAATACATAGAAGAAGCTGGTGGAGACCTCTCTGACCCTCACCCCCCGCCTGTGTGTCCATCAGCCTGGGTCCCTGAGAGACCAAGTTTGCTTCAGCGTCAGGCCCTCTGCACTTAGTTGGTCCTTCTGGAAGGTTCTTTCCTCTTATCATTCCATGGCTGCTGCTTTTTTTTCCGTTCAGGCTTCAAATGTCAACTCCAGACAGGACCCAGAAAGGCCCCAATCTATCCACCAACCCAACCTTCCTCTCCCCAGACCCCCCTCCATTCTGCCATCTTGTTTCTCTTCCTCGGCTTCCCCACTTTGAAATGACCGTATCCTTGGCTCAGCCTCCTTGTCTGTGAAATGGGGAGTCGGACAACAGTTCCTGAGGGACCTTCCCCCCCTTGACATGACTCCTGGGACCCTAATAGGTACAGCCACCCTGTCTCCACCACCCCTACCTCTCCTGTGCCCTGGGCTGTCCCAGCACCCTTTCTGGGACTAGAACCTACCTTTTCTCCCAGGGATCACTGCGTCCCCCTTTCTCAGCCCTTGCAGCGGTGGCGGGACAGACCCTCCCTTCCCTGGTGGGGCGGGGGCGGCGGTGCTGTGACCCAGGCCACCGTGATTGGTTCCGGGGTGCGCGTGGGCCTCCAACCGGGCCAATCGGAGCCAGTCCCGGGACTTAGCTCAAACACCTGGGAAGGAGGTGACCCCTTGTCAGTGGTGATTACTAAGCCGGGGAGGATGGATTCGAGAGCTGTCGGGGGCACCTCGTGGTGACTGCGTGGGGCACCTGAGAATCAGGCCGGCGCAGGACGGCCCCGCGGAGACGCAGAAGCTGCGGCTCGGGGAGCCCGGCTCGGGCTGCAGACCCCAACCGCTGAGTTAGCGGAGCCAGCAAATGCGCCTTTGGGCTCAGGCCTGCTGGATTGAGTTTTCTGTTTCTGCAGCCAAAACAGCCTTTCGCCTCCACTGTCCCTGGAATGCTGTCTGTCACAGTCCCCGGAATGTTTGCTCATGGTTAGTGTCTCCCCTGGGCAGGCCCTCAGGCCTCTCTGCCCCTCCACTGCCACCCACACCCTGCTCAAGTGACCAGAGGGGACAGAAGCCTGCAGCTCTGAGTCCTTAATTGGGGAGGTCTTCTGTCAGTGCTGGGAGCCTCGGACTCTGTGATCTGAGCAATTAACCTTTCTGCAGAGGCCAAGGCCAATTAGATCCCCGAGGCCATCTGCGACATCTGGGTAACAGACCAAGGGCCTCAGCCTGACTCCTGGGTTTCTACAGGACAGATGGGACACAATCAATCTCTCTTGTCCCCACCCCTGTTGCCTTGGTCCAGGCCTGTGTCCTTTTTTGTGCTCGGAACGGTCGCCTTCCCCCTCCCTTCTTCCCAACGGCCCCTCTGTTCTTCCCAAATCATCCCCCGCCCCCGACCTCTGCTACCTCATCAGCAGCCTGACCCTGCTGCAGCCCTTCAGCTCTCCCCACCCCAATACCCTGTGTGCTGAAATAGAGCATGGCCCCGATTCTTCACCCCTCCTTGCGTCCATGTCCTCTGCATGGACTTTGGGCTCAGCCGTGTGACCTGCTGTGGCCAGCGAGGTGTTAGCAATGAGACACAGGCACATCGCACAGCTGGGGGGTCCCCAAGGTCATGCCTGGGCTAGCCTGCGGGCAGACAAACGGGGCACCCACAGAGCATCCCAGCCGAGGCCAGCCTCGGTCAGCAACTCCCAGCCTGTGCCTAGACACCGGAGCCACCCAGCCGGGATCAGCGGGACACGTCGCTGCCCTCCCCAAGGGCACAGGCACGCGGGCTGTCCACGCTTGCTCTCAGACACACACTGCACAGGTGCACACACCCTGTCAACCCGCTTTACCCAGTGGAAGCCTGCCTGCATCTCCCCAAACACTCCAGTTCCCTACCGGAGGCCCAGGCAGGCACTGAGGCCCTGACACTCTCTTCACACACAACCGCTTTCCCACCTTAGTCCCCACCACCCCCTCTTCCTGTCTAGCCCTGTCTTCTCTTGCTCCCTCCCCCATTCTCTTCACGTCAGGCATACTGGTCTCTTTGCTGTTTGGCTAGTCTTTGAACATCCTGGGCATTCTCCTGCCTCAGGGCCTTTGCACCTGCTGGTCCTGCTGTTTAGACCATTCTCCCCCAGACGCCCTCACAGCTTGTTCCTCCACTCCCTTCAGATCTTTGCTCAAGTGTCACCTTCTCAGTGAGGCCTGCTCTGGCCACTCTGTGTGATAGGCAGACACCCACCCACACCCCCATCCCCCTACACTTTTCTCCATACTTCCCACCACTTCCTAAATAATGCTCTATCGTTTTTTTTGGATGCTTGTTTTGCTCTGCAAGAGTGTAAGCTCCATGAAAACAGTGATCTCTGTTCCTTTTATGTACCACTGTCCCCTAGCATCTTGACCCCTGTCCAGAGCATGGGATATCCGATATCTGCCAAATCAACAAATGATTAGCTTGTCAGCTTTGAATTCAAGCGATAAGACCACTGACTACCTGCTGTGGGGCAGGGGGGGAGGTCAGGCTGGGGCTTGGTCATTTCCCACAAATCCTACAAGGGTCTGCCTGCCACCATCCCGCCTCTGAAGTCCCCAGCTTGCCATGGCCCAGGCCCACTCAGGGTAAGACCACTGGCATTAAGCCTAAAGGTCTGGTTGTCACATCTTCTGACTCCTCAAAGCTCTGGGGTGTAAGGTAATATATCCAGTAACAATATGAAGATGAAAAATTATCAGGGTATGAAGGTAGCAAGTGTTGGTGAGAATATGGAACAGTGGGAACTCTCATCCCACGTGGAATACGGGTCGATACAATCACCCTGGAGAACGTGCTTTACCTAGTATAGTTGACGATGATCAGATCCTGTGACCCAACAATCCCAATATCACTTGTGCACATTAAAGACACACTCGCACCGCAACACAGGCTCAGGAATGTTCACAACAAAGTCTGAAATGGAAAAGAAAAAACCTGGAAACAACCAAAGGCTTATAAATAGGACAACAGATCAATAAATTATGGTAGATTCACACCATGGAATATTATGCAGAAATGCAAAGAAATGCATCATGTCTCCGCATATCAACATGGGCAAATCGTGAGGACAAAACATAAACAGTTATGGAATCATACACAGACCATGACCCAAGTGATCTGAAGTTCAAAGAGAAGCAGACCAGTTACACAATATATCGAGAGATACAAATGTGTGGTACAAAGATGAGCAATGTGAGGGAATGTTAAATACACAAGTCAGGAAAGCAGTTCCTTTCGAGGAAGGGTCTGGGGTCTGGGGTTCAAAGCTAATAGCAGTGCTGCTTAAATTGGTGATCTGTACCTGGATGTTCACTGCATTTTTATTATTGGTACTTTGAACTTATTTTTGTAAATATTCTTTTTCATGTGTTCAAATATTGGAATGAACCTATTGTGGTATTTAATAAAGTCATTTTTAAAGGAAAACAGTAATAAAGGTTGGGTAGAGTGGAGATCAACAAACCATGGCCCTTTGGCCAAATCTGGCCCACCTCTTATTTTTGTAAATAAAGTTTTATTGAAACACAGACACATCCATTTGTTTATTATTATCTGTGGCTGCTTTCATGCTACAGTGGCAGAGGTGAGTAATTGCAACAGAGACCACGTGGCCTACAAAGTCAATATACACTATCAGATATTTGCTCTCTGGCCCTCTTTTTTAAAATTTTGCAAACCCTAGGTTAGAGCGAGGAGCCAAATGCACAGACTGAACCTAGTTAGTTAAAAGAAACTTTTTTAGTGATTTTTAAAAACTTAAAGTCACACTGATTATTGCAAAGAATTTTAAAAATATAGAGGCGCCTGGGTGGCCCAGTCGGTTAAGAGTCCAACTCTTGATTTAGGCTCCAATCACAGTCTCATGGTTTGTGAAATTTAGGCTCACATCTCTCTCTGCCCTGACAGTGTGGAGCCTGCTTGGGATTCTCTCTCTCTTTCTCTCTCTCCCTCTGCCCTTACCCTAGTCTTACTCTCCCTCTCTCAAAATAATAAATAAATATATATTTAAACATATATATATAAACGTGAAAAAAATAACAGCTTTCCATATAAAGTCATCACCTGGCAATAACCACTGATAAGATTTAGGGTTATTTCTCTCCAGCTTTTCTTTTCATGCGTCCGTACCTTTGCCCCCTCCATAATCAGAAGCACACTGATTATGCGATTTTGTACCCTGCTGCATTCACTTGACATCGTCTCCGGAACATTTTCCTGCGTGGCTTAATTACATTCAACTTTTGCTATTATAAGTAATGATGTGATTAGGATCCTTGTACACACGTTTTTGTTGACAATATGAAATATTATGTAGTCATCCAAAATGAGTTCTTCAAGGAATCGTAATGATACAGAGACTGTCCCAGCTGCATTATTCACACAAGCAAAGAGACTGGAAACAATATGAATGGCCTAGAAGTAGGAGAAGTGTTAGGGGAACTCGGTGCATTCATGGATGCAATCTTCTGTTGCCCTTAAGTGTGATGTTCATGAAGAAGGTGAAATGACTATCTTTCTGAGCCTCCGTTTCCTTATCAGATGTTCTTAAAGCATCTAATACAAATGAGCCTGACTATAGGTTGCACCTCTGTGTTAGAGCTCTTATTATTTTAAATAATAATCTATGGGGGCGCCTGGGTGGCTCAGTCGGGTAAGCGTCTGACTTCAGCTCCAATCACCACCTCGCAGTTTGTGAGTTCCAGCCCCACCTCGGGCTCTGTGCTGACAACTCGGAACCTGCAGCCTGCTTCTGACTCTGTGTCCCCCGCTTTCTGCCCCTCTGCTCCTCACTCATTGTCTCTGTCACTCTCTCAAAATTACATAAACACTTAAAAAAAAGTTAAAGTAATAATATAAAATGGGGGTGGGGATGGGGAAGGATACACCAGGCTGATTGGTCGGTCCTGCGTCCTACCAGCCGCTCAGTATTTTGAAGATCGCCCCTGGCTACACCCACACCTAAGGAAAAACAAGTATCTGGAAGGAGCCCAGCAAAGTGGCAGGCGGCAGTCTTCCAGCTCAACTTTGCAGCCCTGTGATTGCTGCTCCCATATCATTTGGGTGATAATCAAAGGGCTGCAATCTCAAATGGGTTTTGAGGTGAATGTACCTGCAACCAAGCAAGGAGCAAACGGCTCCTGATTGCAGACATAACGAAGCCGCTACAACACAGGTATTGATTGGAGCTAAAACAAGGTCAACCTTGAGTGATGGGGCTACCACGGGTGGGGACAGAGAACCATCTCTACCCCAGAGGAGGTGTGTGTGCATGCACACACATGCACGCGCATGCATGCACACACACAACTGGTTTCAAAAATAAGAAGTGAGGGGAGGAGGGCAGGGCGGGGTCTGCACACATAGCATGCTGCCAGGGAAGTCTGGTGATTTAGGGGGCGTTTGCCAGCCTTCTATTTCAGATATGAAAGAAATATTTGAAGGCAGAGAAATCCATGAACAGCAGAAGGCCTTGTGGGGCCATAAAGACTGGGTATCCAGGACAGGGTAGTGAGCAAACAAATGACAGTGGAGAGTCAACCTGGCTTCCTGGGCTCATGGACCCAAGCAGTCCTCATTTATCCCACAAACATGATTGAGCGCCGGCCGGGCAATGTTGGAGGTACTGGGGACAGAGCTGTGAACGAAACGATGAGTCTGCTCCCTCGGGGAGACTGAAGATTAACAAGCTAAGAAGTCAATGAGACCTTTTCGGAGAGCAGCAGGCATAGCAGAGTGGCTGAGGGAACGGAATGGACAAAGGCACAGAGGAGGGCTGGAAGGAGACTTTGTTGAAAGTGATTTAAAAGTCCAATTAACCTAGAGCACAGAATGCTCTCATCTGAGGCCAGAGAGAGTGGAGCCAGACTGCGGGAAATCTGGGGTGCCAGGTGAGAATTTGAACATTCCTCCCGAGGCAGTGGAGAACTATTCAAGTTTGAAGTAATGAGTATAAAACCATCTGTTTGTTGCATATTGAATATAAAATGTATATCAGTCATCTCTTAGGTGTAAGGGACAGATAATACCACCCAAATAGGCTTAACAGAAGAATAATGTTATCAGCCAAAAGGTGTAAAGGCAGGTCCAGCTTCAGGTCCAGCCGGACTCAGGGCTTGGTTCTCCATCTTTTGGTTCCACCTTCCACTCTGTGACTCAGGTCTCAGGCTCCATGCAATGGCAAGAAAGCTTCTGGCAGCCCCAGGCTGATGTCATGCCGGCAGGTTGGTTCTTGGTGGCGGGGACGGCAGGGGGTGAGGGAGGGAAGCCCTTGATTTGTAGCAAATGCACCTACTGTGGCTGATGTTGAGCTCCCGGCGTGACATCACTGAATGTCAAGTAGAGAGGACCAGACAGAGTCAGCACTCAAGGCCACAGGAAGCAGCCAGGCTCTAGTCCCATCACCTTCAAATCCACAGGGCACAATCTCCCTCCAGGAGCTACAGCAAACATTTCATTATATCTCCTAACCTGTGTATAGTCCTAGATCCATCTCTCGACCCGCTGCCATGGCTAGAGAACTATGGTGGTAAAAGCCTGGGTCTCCCGCTCTGTCCCCAGCCCCAAAGCACATGGCTTGAGCACAGGAAAGGATTGGCGCCCAAGAAAAAACCTGGGTGTGGTTACCGGGAGAAGGGAAGCTGAGTGGGAGGCAAACACAACAGATTGTTAGGATCAATGAGAAAATGGCCATAAAATCTCTTTGTAAAGTGGGAAGCTCAGCATAAGCTCCCTAACTTGCCAGACACTTGTATTCCTGGCTGGTGCTCCAAGCTGAAACATCTGACACAAAGTCCCATAAAATGCTAAGGGAGACACCTCCAGGAGCGTGCAGTCTGGAGATGAATGAATCACTGCTTCCTTTTCTTTACCTGTGGCAGACATTGCTAATCAATCACGGCACTCTCCTACAGATCCTGGGTGATACACACAATCCTTCTCCTCACAGCTATGCAGGCAGGCACGGCCCAGTGAACAGAAAAGGGATGAAAGATGAAATCTCCTTGTTATCCTTGAACTAGTCCAGTTCCATCATGAACTAGCATGGAAACAGGCCCAGAAAGGGGGGTGGCTGGCCCCTTTCACAGAGCAAGTAATCAGCAGAGCTTGAGGATGCCCTGAGTCTTCCAACTCTTAATGAAACCTGGCAATATCCAATATGCCTCAAATGGAGGAAGGTGTCAGAAGCAAAGAAAGTTTGAGGGCGTGAGGATACCCAAAGTAATGGCTTCTCACTGCTGTTAGAATCAACTGCAGATTCCCTACTCTGGTCTTCAGGGATTTCCATAGTCTGGCCTCTGCCTTCTTCTCCTACTTCATCTCATACCACTCTCCCTTCACCCTCCCACCCCTAGCCATCCTGGTTTTCTGTTCCTCAAACCATGCCAAACTCAGTCCTGCCTCAGGACCTTTGCAAGATCTCCCCCACTCCCACAGAGACATTCGCTGGCAGCTCCAAGCTAATGACCCTCCAGCTTAGCCTGCAAGCCCAGTGGGAGAGCCCCACCTTCTCAATAAGTACAGCAAAACCCCAAAGTCTCATTAGCCTACTGGAATCTAGTGTCCATCATGGTAGACAAAAAGAGGGAAAACTCTGGCCAGGCCAGGACCCCATGCCCATTAGAGTCAGCCTCTTCCTGACCACCATCTTGAGACTGATGGAGAGGTGGGTTCCCATGAGGAAATTACAGCAGGGTGGCAAAGGAAGGGGGAACAGGCTCCACATTCCACCCTAGTCAATAATGTGTAGTTCATATCATTTGGTTTTCACCTTGAAGGAGGCAAACAAGAGACAGGATGTTTAGATGCTTATTTATTTCTAGGACCAAGAACAAAGGGTACAGAGGTGAGTAGATTTATCCCATCTCTCTTGATAAAGGTCCCTCCTGCCTCACGCCAAGTGGTATTTCAGAGGGAGCTGAATTGGGGAAATACTGAGGAATCTTGGTTGGGGGGAAGAAATCTCCTACCACATGGTTATAATATCCTCCTCCTTGAGGCCCTTCAAGAAGACAAGGAAAAAAATCTCTCTTTGTCTTATTTAAAGCTACTGCTCAGCCCTAAATAGCCAACACTCATATCCAGGCTCCTGTAACATTCAGGCTTGGTGGTGTCATGATCAATTAGCAATGTCTGCCTGGAGAGGAGTAGCAAGGGAAGGTGTGGTATGCATGCTGTGTATTTGCTGACCCAAGTCTGTGGACTTTCTTGGACTCTTAGCATGGCTGCCTAAGGCCAAAAAGATCCCCGCCTGGACCTGAGCTGTCAGCACACTAGGTCAGCTTAATTAAAGTGAGCAGAATTACTAAGCCATTATTTAACAAATGAAAGAGGCTCCGGGAGTTGTTGGAAGCAGGCACCACCTTCGGGGGAACTGCTGTGCTTTCTGTCCTCCATCCTGGCAACGTGGCCCTCTCTCTTTTATCATCTCTCCTGCTCTAAGTGTTTTCCAATTTGCTATCTGATCTTGCAAAATGGGAATGAGACATGTTTTGCTCAGGCGAACGCAGAGCAGCCCAAGGAGCGTGGGCTGGCCACTGGGTACAGCCACCATGCAGGGAAGCTGCTGTTCATCACCGCACGCTGCTGTCCCCCTCCCAGCAGCCTGCAGGAGCCCTGTGATGGGCTGAAAGGCCCTAGGGGAACCTGTAATTAAATCCCAGAAGATTGCCAATGCTCCTGCTGGTGAGGGGAGGAAAGAGCAAAGCACAGCAGGCGTGTCCAGACAGGGCTGAGTAGAGACAACCAGCCAGGGACAGAGGCAGCTTGGGCTGCTCTGGCTAAGAGCAGACAATGTGGGGAGCTGAGGATATGTTCAGTCACAGGGAATGAAGAGCCAGATGGAAACAGGTGATTTCTGGCCAGGGCTAGGCTTAGAAGGACCGAGAAGGACTTTTACATTCTGTCAGATGGAAAGAAATCAGCCTGGATCCCTATCCATTCCAAAATTCTATGGCCCATCAATCCACCTGGTAAACAAACATTTTCTGTGACTACAGTCACTCTTCAAAGCCTAAATCCAATTGTATCACTCCTTGGCTCTCAACTCAGGCCTGATATCTGGTAAATATGCAGCAGTACAGCCATTCTGATGGTTCACATATTGACATACTTTCATATCAGTACATACTGGGAAATAGTTACTATCCCGAGCACCGATTCTCCCCACCCAGGTGGCCCCCACACATATGCACATTGCTCCTGCCCATTTCTCCAAGACCTTGGGTTTCTCTTTCAAGATTTGCTCCAGCACCATGGCCAGCACCCGTTCTTACTGTTGGTACCTGTTGTTAAAAGATTTTGAATATCACTTAGCACTATTTAAAGTCCACAGCCTTTCATCTGACATATTGTTTTTAACTCTTGCCCATACTAACTTTTCCAGACTCATCTCCTACAAGACAACCACCATGAACCCCAATTACATGAATTCCCCACCACTCCCCCAAGACAAACAAGGCACATTCTCACTGCCTGGATCTCCTTTCCCCACATCTTTCCTCCAAAACACCTACTCATCCTTCAAAGGCTTTCTCAGTTGTGCCCCAGTTCATAGAGATGGACTTCCTGTCCAGTTGGGGTGCTGGCTTGATAGCCGGGACACCTCCCTCTGTATAACCAGATCTCTGTCTTGGTTTCTTTTCCAAATTCTTCTTTTGGTGGTGTGTCTTAGACTGTAGTGCCCTCCTGAGATGAAGATTCTGACTTGATTGTACATGTCGCCCACCCTTTTTGGCAGCAGCAAGAGAAAGGGAGGGAGACCAAGGCATCGAGATGTCACAATTTCTGACAAGTAAACCCAACGCCCCAAAGACCACCAGGAGAGCACCTGCCACCCTTCCCCCAGTTCACTGTGTCCTCGATGCAGCGGTGCTGATGAGCAGAACACAATACACAAATCCATCAACATTTCATTTATTTACCCTTGCTGTGACCATGCCCGTACGCATCTCCTTTATCCATCACCCATCTCTCCTGCCCTGAAAATGACTTATTTCTCTCTCCTCTACACTAGTCTAGTTCTTCCATCTCTCTAGTGGACACAAGAGTGTCAAAAATGCACTTTCTCCCTCTTTATCATGCCTGTGTCTCCAAGTATCCTACTGCACAAGATATTTGTCTGATTCCATTGATTCAATATATTCTATTTGTCAAAAAAATAACCACAAAATATTTTCCAATATGCATGGCCATATAATTATGCATTTTCCTTCACATACCTATAACCAAATATATCTTATATATTTATTACTTAACCTAATTAGTTTCCCCACTTGATTACAATAGATTGGCCCCTGTCGATATTACTAGTCATCTCTAAGGGAAGACAGGATTCACTGATGCAGATTCTGACCTGGATTCCCAGTGCTTTTGATTCCCTCCCCATCTCCTTTCCCTTTGTTCACTCCACATTCTGCTTTCTCTCATGACCCAAGCCTTCAGCCCTGCCTGATGGACAGCTCCCCAGCACCATTTACCCTGGGGGTGTGAATCCAAGGATGGGTAGTACTCAATCCTACCTGCCAGCCATTTCCCCAATCACAGTCAGATGATAGAGGTATCCTGTGCTAATGTTCATGAACCTCCTCATCCTCCACAACTGCTTTAACATGTCATCATTTAAGCATATCATTTGCATGTTACAAATTTGACCAACTGAACCAGTATTTACTGGCTGGTTAAAGCCTGCTGCTGGGATATGGGCTGGACATGATCCTACAGCTTTGGTCTGCTGCCCCTGGCCAGGATCCAGCCTGTGTGTGGCACTCAGAACACCACAGCCATCTGGGCAGCACTTGCTGAACTACTGCTTCTGTCCCTGCACCCCCACGAGACTCCATAACCCCTCCCAAGGCGAGGACCACCGCCTGCTCCCATATCCCTGACACGCTCTGTCAATCCCATGCTCTGTGATAAAGGGAGAGACCTCGCCAGAAATCCACAGTTCACGGCTTGCCTTTCAAAAAGATCAAAACCAGATAGTATTATGGGATCCAGTTTTTATGGACACTCAGAGGTAGCATACCATGGTGATTAAGAACACAAACTCTAGAGCCCAGCTGTCTGTGTTTCAGTCTTGTCTCCCCACATACTAGATCTGTGCCTTTGCACAAGTGACCCAACCCCTTTGGGCCTCAGTCTCCTCAAAGTAAAATGGGAATAATAATAGTATCTTCGTCAGGGGGTTTGTGAGGATCAACGCAATTTAATATGTATGAGGTACTTAATATTTAATGCTTATAAATGTAATATTCATATTTACAAAGCACTTAAATCAGTAAGAGCAAAATTACATATATACAAATATATAAATATAAATGCATATATAAACATATATAATGTATACACAACTGTACAAATATATGTCATTGTGTATACTATTATATATTCAGTATATACTATACATACTTATTGAGCTATATAGTAAAGTACATATCTTTCTAGCATACTGTATACTATGTAGTAAAATTACATATCTTTCTAGTATACTCTATACTATGTACAGTAAATTCAATATAATGTATGTATGCATATGTATGTGTGGGTATGTACACAGCACTAAAAATTGCAAGAAGGGAAAGAAATAATAAACAAGTTTACTACCCTAACACAGTCATCATCATTTAAAAAAATTATTTTCTTCTGATCTTTTTTCATTTGCATACATTTCTATACCATGCTGGACCAACGGTTTTGAGTCTTGAGTGATTTGCATAAATAATGTCATAATGTCTCATGTGACGACACAACTAAGCTATGTAATATCCTCATGAGCAGACAGACCTGAACCAACTTAGCTATTGTCCTTGTATCTTCCTGGGTGCTTTAGGCTGCAAGGAACGAGACACCCTGATCCAACTATCTTGAACGATAAGAGATTTTCTTATGACATAAAGGAAACCTTGGAAGGAAAGCACCGCTAGGGTTGGTTAATTGAGCAGCTCAACAACATCATCACAAAGTCCTTCCCATCTGTGTGCTCTCTCGTCCTGCCAATGACAGATGATGAGTTGTCCTAATTTTGACCCTTAGAGTCATAATATGCTGTCAGCAATCCAAACTGAAGTGGAAGAAACTCTTATATCTCTTCTAAGACTGAAAAAGTTTTCCACAGTCTCCCCGCAAAACTGGGTCACACACCTCCTTCTAAGCCAATCACTGTCAAGGGGACAAGATAACCTTGTTGACTTAGACCTTGTTGAGTGATCAAGATTCACTCCTGGGCTGAGGACATGGGCTACATTACCAAAAAAAATGGATACACATGGATAGCTGAGCAAAAACAAATTCCTTTTGGAAGGAGTTGGGCAGGGTGCACAGACATTGGGGAAACAGCTAACAGTATTTTTCTTGTTCCTTGTCTGGACATTCCACTTAATTCCAGCTTGGAGGAGCAATTAGGTCTGAGTAAAGAGACTGAAATTCGTAAAGGAGATGGCATCTGATCTGGGGATTGAAGGACGTGTAAATGTCAAAGTGGGAGCATTTCAGGCTGCAGTTCCAGCGTGAGGACAGTCAGGGAGCAGCAGCTGAGGGGCGTTTTTCTGGAAGCATGAGTGTCCCCTGGGAAGCTGGGGTGCTGGGTGGTGGAAATGGGGGGAAGGTGGAATGTAAGGCTAGGTGGAGGCAGAATTGGGGGAAATGTTTAAATGCTGACTCAAGGAGGCTGGCCTCAGAAGTTTGGAGCCAGGGGAAGCCATTAAAACTTTCAGAGAAAAGACACACGAAAAAGCTAAGATTTGGGGAAGATTGGGTGTGGATGCAGGGGAGACGTGAGCAAAAAGAGACCAATTAATAGCAAGCCACCTTTGCCCAAGGGGATACCAAAGGCTCACCCATGACTGCTTTCATGGGAAGGAGGTGAGAAAATCCACCCGTCCAGGAGGCAGAATCCATAGAACCAGTGGTGCATTTTTCTTAGGGCCAAGGGACAGGGGTGAGAAGATGAATGATGGCATCATTAGCCAAGACAGCAAAGAAGCAAAGACAAAGGATGAACCAAGAACATGGTCCCACCTGCGGCATGCATGAGTCCTTGAATGGTGACCACAGAGGACAGCCCAGAAGGTCCAAGTCATAATGTATTTATGCCAATGTCAGAGGGCAAGAGACAAATTTGCCGAACCTTCACAGATATGAAACAGAGAAAAGGAAAGACAAAGCCTTACTAGTGCTACTGACCCTGACCCATCTTCTCCTAGAAGATGCACCAGACGTTAGATTGTAAGCTATCACTGAAATGCTCCAAACCCCTGGACTGCAAGCAGTCTGTACTCAGTCTTAAAAAATGCAGAGGGAGTTACCCATTTATTTATCCCTTCATGTATGCATTCACTAACACATTTATTAAGTACCGCTGTGTGCCAGGCACTGGGCTAGAAAGTGGTTCTGCAGTGCTCCCGGTTAGCCCAGCGGGGGGGGGGGGTGCATACAAGTGTCATACAGTTGATAAAATGCTTTGACAAGGAATCCCAGCAGGGAAAGAATGAGCTGGAAGACATGACATCTGGGGCAGGGACTGAAGAGTAAGAAGGAGCTGCCTAAGAAGAAGTAGCCTGAAAGGCTGACATCCATCAGATGCCTGCAAGGATGTAGGCAGTTCACTTAATCTCCCCTTTAATGATCACAACGACCCTGCGAGGTGGGCATTACCACGACCCTGGCTTTTCCAATAAGGAAACTGAGGCTCAGAAGAGTGAAGAGAACATGGTCAGAGACTGAGGCCAAACCCAAGTACCTGACCTCTACATTGAGCTACTCCCTCATCCAAGCCTCCATCTTTGCTCACCCAGGTGACTGCCATAGCCTCCCCCAGGGTCCCCCATGCCCAAATGGGTCCCCTTCCAATCCACCATCCACACAACAACTACAGGGGTCTTTTGAAAGTGCAAACCTGACCTTGTCATCTCCTACCAGAATCCTTCCATGGCTCTCCTTACTGCTCAGATGGAGGAAAGATTTCTAAGTCTTGTGCAGTATGGCCCCTCCTGTATCTCCACACTCATCCCCTCTGTGCTCCAGCCACACTTGCTTTTTCTCAGACCCCCTCCTAACTGCCGCCCTCCTTCAAACCACAGGGCCTTTGCACATGCTGTTCCTGAACTAGAACTCTCTATTTTCACTGTCACCCCCCACCAAGCCCTATCTCAGTAGGCTCAAACCCATCCCTCAGTTCTCACCTCCCCCAGGACACCCTCCCTGACCTCAGTTTAGGCAAGTTTCCTATTGGGCCAGTGATTCTCAGCCCTGGCCACACACAGCAATCACCTAGGGAGGGTTGAAGAACACTGATGCTCCAACCCCGGCTCATGTCTAGCAGATCGGAATCCCTAGGTGGCAGGGTGGGGCACCCATATCTCCCAGATCTCCCCCAGAGGACCCCAGTATGCAGCCACATTGGAGAATCTGTGCTTTATCACAGTTTCCTCGATGCATACATCATTCCTAGCTTACTTGATTCAGGTTTGTCTCGCCCACTAGACTACAAGCTCATAAGGGCAGAAAGTCTCCCCAAGGACCTCGGGCAGGTCCCCGTGAGTACTTATTTGGCAGGTGAGGACAATTGTCACAGCCAGCATGTGCCAGACCCACAGACTTCACTATGCTGCGTTGTTTCACCCACAAAACCCCATCAGGTAGGAATTCCTACTAGCCGCATTTGACAGACAGGGAAACTGAGGCTCAAGAGCTCAGGACCAATGTCACAAAGAGAAGCGAGTCCCAGACTGCGGATTGCAGCCCCCAGTGCATGTGACTCTAGAACTTTCTCCTACCCAACGCTGCCCCTGTTTTCAAGATAAGGGAGAAAATAACACCTGTGAAGACGCTTTCCTTGAAGAGACTCTCATTACGTGTCCCTTAGTTCTTCCCCGTCTCTTCGCCCCCAGGGCCCCATTCTAAGGAAAACAAAATCCTGTGAGTGGAGAGAAAACTAAACAAAGACCAGGGCTCGGTGTGGCTCGGGCCCACCTCACCCCAAGGAGAGGCATCTAATTGGATTCTGTTCAGCTGCCACAGGGCTGGCGACCAAGATTCAGCGGTGGGTTCGGCCGGGGGTCCTTGGAGCGGTGCACGGCCTGGGTGGTAGGAGTCTGACCTCAGGGGCTTTGATGCCCATTAGAAGCCACCGTCTGCTGGGGCCATCCTGGTCCCCATCCCAGGAGACCCGGGGGCCAGTTCAAACCTCAGTTTAATATAAGCCAGAGACTGCCAAAGGGGCTTGCGGTCAAGTTAGGGATTCCTGCCTCTCTTAGTCTTTCCTTATAAGAGAATGATAATACATGGAGTGAGCTAAGGGGACCCAGAATCTTTGGTCTCAGCCCTGACTGCAGGGGGAGTGGAATATGTGACTCTTGATCTCAGGGTTGTGAGTTCAAGCCCCCCATTGGGCATGAAACCTGCTTTAAAATAATGGGATGGAATGGGTAGAGTAGAGTAGAGTAGAGTAGAGTAGAGTAGAATAGAATAGCTGGGGGAGGGGTCTTACTTCAGACCTATTGCACCTGAATCTGTCAAGGGAGGGCCCACCTGTATTTCAAGAGCCACTGCATAGTGGGTAAATGGCTCCTTGCTGGTGACGGAAGGTGGAAGTCACGGTGTGGGGGGTGGAAAGACACAGACCATCCTCCCTTCTGGTAACAGGGTAACAGCCGCCCGGTTTTCCTCACAGATCCACCCTTCTCCCCTCCTCCCCCTCAGTCTTGTGGTTTCAAAGATCTCACCCCCAGTGCCGATGGTCACATGAGCCAAGCCTGGCCAATCAGAGTTTTGCATTTTCCTAATGACTGTAATTGATTCGGAAAAAGCAAGTGAGCATCCCAGTGAGAAGCAGCCTTGGACTTTCGTGGGTGCTGCTGAGGGGCAAACGCTCTCTTCCTTCTGGGATTGCTGTGTATAAATGCTCCCGCAGCCGTACTTTGCCACCTTCTGGAAAGAATCAGCTCAAGAATGAAGCCACAACAGAGAAGAGTCAACACTTGAAAAGACATCGATGTCGTTTGAATCCTGGATCCACGGGGTCTTTCAGGGACTTGGACCATCCGTTCTCTTTTTCCTTCCAGCCTGTCTGAGTGATGGTTCTGTCGCCTGTGGTTTTTAAGTCTTGACTGTGGCGGTGGTGATGGGTGCATCTGCTCCGTGAGGAGCTTGGTGCAGGTGGCCCAGGTGAATGAAGAGTGGGCGGGCAGGGTCCCAACTTGCTTCTCTCTTCCAGCACCCTCTCCTTTCCTGTTCTGATGGGTGTCCTACAGCCCAGATTACACCCGAGAAAAGACCCTCCCCTGGAAAGCAGTAGCTAAGCCCTTGCATAGCTGGCATTGTATGTGTGCAGCATTTACAGGGCGCCTCACGCTGTCTGTGTCAGAGACCGGGGTCTGAGCCCAGCTGCACCTCTTACCCAGGACCAGGACTTGCACGCCTGACACCGGGGGTCTCTTAAACTTTGCACACTCAATCCCTCATGTTGGTCCCAGCCTGCTCCTGTGGCTTTGGGCTGCTCCCATGCCCCTCTGGGCCTCCACACCCCATGTATAAGCCCTGATGTTTTCCACACTGGCTGCCCACTGTCGGGGCTGCTCTAATTGCTTTTCTGGAATGTCTCACTGGCCCCACATGGTTGGCCCCCTTACCTCCTTTGGGTCTTTTATTGTTGTTATTTGTTTATTTTGAGAGAGAGGGAGAAGAAGGGAGAGGGAGGTGCAGAGAAAGGGGCGACAGAGAATCCCAAGCCGGCTCCGCAATGCAGAGCCCGGCTAGGGGCTGGATCTCACAACCTGTGAGCTAATGGCCTGAGCCGAAATTAAGGGTCGGAGGCTTAACACACTGAGCCACCCAGGCGCCCCTCCTTTTCATCTTTATTCAAATACCTCCTACGAGAGGAGACCTTCCGCCACTGCCCTATTTGCCAGCGCAGCCCCCTCCCCGTTTTCCTCATTAGCACCGAGAGCGCCACCTAACGGTCTCTGCATGCTGCGTATTCATGTCTCTTCTCGCTCCCCCTCCCCCACCCTTACAGACTTGGGGCCTGGACATGTGACTTGCTTTGCCCACTGGAATGTGGGCAGACAATGCCGTGTATAAAATCACAGATTTTATCTTAAAATCACAAGAACCTTCCCCAGGGAAGATGTAGACTCCAGAAAGCCAGGAGAGGCATGGGGCGGGACCCAACCCACAGTCTGGAACCAAGCCCCATGAGCCCATGGCCTGCAGCAGCCTCGCTCAGTGCACAGACCCAGAAGCAAGATGGGTAGTCCTTGGGGCACCCGGGGGCTCAGTTGGTTGAGCCTCCAACTCTCGATTTCGGCTCAGGTCCTGATCTCACAGTTTATGGGATCGAGCCCCGCATCCGGCTCTGTGCTGACAGAGCAGAGCCTGCTTGG